>NW_024540739.1:0-20861 GCF_016647625.1 Suillus subalutaceus
ATTAGGCACGAGGATGAGACGGTGAAGTCAATTTCGAGAGAGAGTGGGGAGAATTGGGCCAAGGTAGTCAAGTACCGCCTCGTTCCTGGCATTTACTAAACCCATTATGCACATCATGTAATGTAGCGTGGAATGAGCTAGATGCAGAGAAAGTGAACCGTTATCTACTGCTGACAGAGCTGAAATTTTATCTTCAAGTTCGACATGAATAACTACCCATCAGTCTCTTGCTGGATATTACATAACCCGATTACCAGATCGTAGCGCCCCCTGCGCCGCTGACCCGCCAGTTCCCGACTCCGCCAGGCCTTTCCACCTCCCTGTTGGAACATACAAGATGAAGGTGAAACTAGGTGAAGGTATGTAACCCTTTTCTGCGTGGTGGTGCTGACATAAACTGATTTTGCGGGCACGTGACTATACGCGTCGCGATCGAGTCCGTGTATTCGTGGCAGTGCCAAATTATCACCTAGGTCACGTCGCAGAGTATAAATACAACGGGCTCGCCAGATATCCCTCCCATTCCCCGTCCTCTATTTACGTGCATTTCTTTACGACTTATATTCTTCACTCGCCAACTTTCAACTCCTCTTACAATATGATTTCCGCTATCTCGATGGTGCTGCCCATGTCACCGTCGCTGGGTGCCTCGGAGCGTTCTTTTCAAGGAAACTGTGGTGGATCGTACGTCCAAGGTCGTCAAAGAAGCGGAGAACGTTACCACCGGCCTGTCATATCCGAACCTCTGCATATCTGTCACGGTCCTAGCTCTAGTTTCCCACAAGACCGCCCAGATACTCCTCAGTAAAGATGCCCCATTCCCTCCGAAGCTTAACTTGGCCGAATTCAACATACCTCTCATCTGCACCAAAATGTCCGATTTCCTATTGCAACAGAATCACTTTATTGAATCCAATTGCGACCGAACCTTGTGACGTTTCTCTAACAGCATCAATTTCATCGAATCAATCGCAAATGACTCCTACTGCACTTTCACCATCTACATGTACACTATGCACACCATTGCTGCCAACTTCGCCAAATTGGAATGCCAAGCGCCTCTCAATCGATTCGGACACCACCCTCATCAACCACAACGACGATTTCGTGAAGGACTTCTCAGCCGTGGGTCTTCAGGTATGAAGTCGCACAGTCTAATTAACTTTATCACTTAATGTTGAATCTCTATAGGACGACAGCAACTGTTCCAGTGGTGACCTACTCCCAGGCATGAAAAAATTGATGACTCAAGTGGAGCCTCTCAGCAGACGCAGCTCCAGTCAATCATCCTCAAGGACAGATACTGAACGACATCTGCAGCCACTGACATTTCGCCTCTCGTGGATGCTTTGACTCAAACGACCACGAGGCTCTCTCTCGGCAGCATCCCACCTCAGATTGTCACCCCCCGGCTGAAACCCCTGGATATGAAACAACATCAGAATTTCCGCCCGGGCAGACACAAAGTATGTGCATTCTCATTGCGAAACCAAGTACCGCACTCATCGTCATTTGTTAGCACGAATCTAGATCGGCTCACTTGGCCGCTGTCCGTGACAGCATCAAGCGTACTCATGCCAAGCAATTGGAACACACTACTATGATCAGTGAGTGATTTCTTGCTGATGTTTGTTCCGCTTGTTTATTTCATATAGATCATCTTGAACAACTCCATCACGAGCTCCTCATTGACCAAGCTGCTCTTGTTGACGGTTGGGCAGTTGCCATGGCGCAGCTTGGACTCGCCTCTATGCTGTCGCCTGGACCATCGCTTCTACACCAGACGGCGATGCCCAACCAAGGAACCTCGATCGAAATCATTCAAGACTGACATCTTCACGCACAGCGCTACTCCTAAGGTCCCCTACGACCAAATCCCAAAGACTTGCAACGGCCTCCCTCGCTGTCCCCTACGACCTGGAGCTTCACTGCCCCACGAGGTTGATGAAGGCAACCACCGGCCGTCGCACAAGCTATCTCTTCGCGCTGCCTAGCCTATCTCTGCAGTCTTCAATATCGGATTGTCCCCTAAAACAGAATCCCGACACAACCGCAAACGCAACGGCCTCCTTCAAGTTCCTGTCCCCTACGACTTGGAGTTGAAGGCCACTGCCCGCGGCTCGCATATGTGATGATCTATCCTAAGTCCCTTCTCTTTTCTTCGTCACCCTTGTAAATGCCTCCCAATTTGTTCCCTTTTCTCTGTCTCTCGATTTGTTTCTTTTTCTTTGTATTTCTCTTATCAGTATGTACTTGGCAAACAATGGACTTGCCTGCGACTTATGGACGCATCTTCCTTTTATTGATATGTGCTCGACAGATGTTCTTTTGTGACTTGTAGACGCGCTTCTCCTTGTTTCTTTGACAGTATGGAATCATTTTTTCCATGTATGATTTATCTCTTGACAATGTTTCCATATTTTCGTATATGTACGATGTCGAGTATTAGATATTGACAGTTTGTATCGTAGTATCTGAATCCGATTTTCTTTACAATGATACACTCTTCGGAAGACAGGCTTGAGGTTGATAGTGTGCCCAAGTGAAAAGGGATTATTTTTGCACATGGATCGATAACGCCAATAAGATATGCAAAAGAGATCAATTCAATATTGCGAGGGGTAGATGCATGAACTAAGTCAAAATCACGGAGGTTCATAGCTTCCTTGTGGAAATTGTTATAGATATGCATGAGTGTGCATGCTTGGGATATAGGCAGGCATGTAAAATTGTACCTCAAGCATCGCGCCGCCTTCTCGGGCTCACATTAGTGGTGCCGAAGTCCGGTTCGGTTCGGTTCTTAGGCCTCTAAATGCGAACGCCAAACTGGACCATTGGTCACGTTCAGGCAAGGAGGGCGAACGCTAGACCAGACCCTTATGAACGCGTTCACAAGCGTTCGGTTCAAGTTCAGAACGTGTTCGAACGCTCGAACGCTACATATAATTGACAAAAATTGCAAGAAATACATGAACCGTAAATGAGTAGCTAAATTTCGTCCATGGCATAGTGTTCGTGAGCAGCAGCAAACTCAGCTTGAACCGTTGCAGAAATGTGGCCTTGACGGTACCCACTCTTCAATAGCTGAAGGGCCTCGAATGTTGTTGGCAACAAACGATTACGGCGCGCAGTCCCAGTGATGCCACCACTCGAAAAGGCTCGTTCAGATGCAATGGCAGAGCCTTGAATAGCGAGGTAATCCTTTGCAATGCATGAGATGGTGGGATATTGAATGGAATGGTGCTAAAGGCATATTGAGTCAACTTGCAAGGAAATGCCGATGCGAAAAAAACTCACGCCCCACCATGCCACTATATTCTCAACATCCTCTAATGGGGCAGCAAGGGTAGTTGTCAAGCTCCTGGCGAGGTCTTCGATTTGCGGTGTCATTTGCGACACGAGTTTTGACAGCATCGCGCATCCAGCTATGGCCGTATGACCCATGGCGAGCAAGCGAGGCAGGAGCTGCAATAGATGGCTCTGCAGCAGCGGGCAAGGAGTTGTGATGATAATATTTGTCAAAAAACCTTCCGCAAGCTTCTCATGCCCTCGTCGAAGTCGTGAGGCTCCCATTTACCCTTCGCATATGCCACCTTATAGTTAGGATCAAGCGCTACATTGTACATTAGATAGGGCATCATAGTAGATAAAACACATACCGAGGCAAACAAAATAAACATCAGTTTCATCAATCTTGTGGTACCATTTGCGAATATTGTCGAGGCCAGAGGTTGATTGCAGATGAAAAGTCATCAAACTTCGAAGAACCAGCCATGTTTTGCCAAGTTTGTTGGAGATACTCGAGGACTGGAATTGCGCGCCATACAGTAGGTTCACGAGTCACCGAAAACGATGTTGTGCATGGCAGTTCCTGGTTATACAGTAGGTTAATACAACATTTGAGACTCAACTGGACACTCGCACATACCTGAAGCACGTCGTGCATCAATTCCAACTTCTTCCATCTTCGGCTGAAAGCTTGAATGCTCCATATGACTTGCCCTGCAAGTTTGGGACTTGTCACTGTCATCCGCCAGTTGTATGAATCTATTCACCCCCTGCGGCAGATCAAATTGAGTTAGTATTGGGCATAGGCACAGTAATAGAAACCAACTTACTTTGCGTAGCTTAAGGGTGCGCTCCAACATACCAAAGAGTGAGGCCCATCGCGTGCGAATCCATTCAAAAGCTCAAGCTTCGGCTCATTGACCTCAACACAACACTGTTGAAAAAAAGTGCGTGCTTGGGGAGATTTCCGAATCTGTGTAACAAATGCGAGGGCTTTCCTGAGGTGTCGGCAACCTCAAAATCAGTTGTTTTCATCATCATCATCTTCATCGGCCATGTTCTTGAGGAGCACGCTTGCTGGTGTGGGTGCGACCTCCTCAACAAAGTGTTTCGCAGCTAAGTGCAAGGCGTGCTCCATACAGCTGATAGTAGACATCAATATAATAAATCACAATAAAATAGTTCACTTACCGCACACGGTGTTCCCCAGCAATCCATTTCTTGCCGGAAGGGTCGATAGCAAGTGCGACAGTCTGAATGCTGTGTCGTTGTTGGTAGCATTGTCAGCTGTAAACCATCCAACCTTAGTGCGGGGTGTCACAACCCTTATAACGAATTAACGCAGGGGCAGAGACTAGGACTCAAACAAGGATATCACAACAAAGAGGAAAGGAGCAGGGACGTCTTAGGATTGCTAGCAGTAAGCTAATACAAAAGAGGTTTGAATGAAAACTACTGACTACAACGAGCTACCTATACATATAGTGAAGCGGAGATTGAATCTGAATCTGAACTAACTAGCCAATCATTAAATAGAAAAGGGAATCGTACGATGTTTCTAAATATAACCACTATGATGTCATGGAACGTGTGATGGCTGTGCAAGGGTTCTCGAAGGTTCTGGAGTCACGTGACTTGATCGCTTGAGTAAGGAAGTCGAAATCAGGGATGTCGGAGATAACGGTAGTAGGGCTAACGGAATAGAGAAGTTCGGGTTAGGGTTTGGAAAGGTTATAGGTATAGACGCTGACTGGGCGCTAACTACAGGCGCTTGTGACGGGCGCTTAACGGGTGTTTTACGAGTGTTCAAGAAAGAATAATGGTTTGTGTTTGGAATTCGTGACAGGATGCCATAGTTATTGATAGTTTCAATCAGGATTCTTCCAATGTTGCTCCCACTGTGATTGCCGTTGATGATGGTGAATGCAAGCTGCTCTGTCTTCAACTCCCACTCATGAGGTTTCCAGCTGGGGAGTCATATAATGCGCAGTGACGGAGAGAAAAGGTACCCCAAGGTTCGGAGGTCCATGAGTCGAACGTGATCAAATCTTGCTATCAACTTGCTTAAGTTTCTCCTTGACACGTTGAACGGCAAGCTGCGCCGTTCAAGAATTTCATCTCGAGTCTTGGTGCGGTGAGGAATATCCCTGTCTGAAAGGGAAGGCCGGAGGTATTGAAGGAGCCGGTGAAAGGGTCCCTTGTCAACGAGTGTGGAATGCCTATCTATGGCATGAACATCCTAAGTCACAATTACAAAAAAAAAAACTCACCTCGTCCTCAGACACGATAAGTTCAACAATGTCCATTAGACCGGTCTTGGTGAATTCAGGAATTTTAGGCGTGAGGGAGGCATCTAACGTTTTCTGCAAGTCGTCGGTTGCTTTGCAGTTAGGAGGTATCGCCCGATCATGCATCTTGATACGTTCTTTGCAGCGGTCGCGGTATATTGGAAAGTGACACTTCGCATTTCGCGATATGGGTGCGGCGAGTCGAAACACTGCCTTTGAAAAAGCACTGATTGGTGGGTACATCATTGGCTCTTGAATTGACAAAGTTAGTTATGTGTGTGACGTTCAAAGTAAAAGTAAAAACATACCTGCATATCTCGCACCACCAGCCATCTTCGGGTTCTTGGGTGTGCGGATTGATGCGTCCCTTCTCCTGAGTAAATACTACCTTCAAATCCCCACTGCGCTCTCTTTCTTTTATGCTTGTGATCCTCATGGTCCTTGTCTCCAAAATACCTTGGTCCACTCGTAAGCTTCCTCTTTGTCATTGTCTTCGGCCTCTCTTTCATCATCTGAACAATCCTCTAGCGCAGGGGGTTCGTCGTCATCGTCATCATGGTGACGGACCAGACGGGACCCATGTTGCACTGCTTGGGTGCAGGCTGTCCTTGGGGAGGCGCTGGAGCCACTTGGCTGGAGCCGTGTTGCCAGCATCGCGGATTTTTCTGTCGGTTTAACAGCTCGGCCTGAGCGAGACACAAAGGCAGTTAGCTTGCCATTGGATGAGGCAGGGGCGGAGGTGGAGGAAGCATGGGCGTGTCATCGTCAGGATCATTGTACCAATCGATGGCACTAGCATCCTTGAGTTGGCCGTCAGATCCAAGTGCGCACGAACTTTGTGCAGCAAGGAGGGTGAAGATTGACCGTAGTAAGTAGTCATTTATTCCAAATTTTATGATAAGAGATCAAAAAAATGACGCACCTTGAACATCCTGTTGCCATGCAATTACTTGGTGTTGAAGCTTGAAGTACCAGAACGAGAAACCTGAGAATATGTTCTGAAAATAAAGTCCATTGAAGTCTGAATAAAGATTAACATTTGTTTAACATTAGGCTTACCAGAACATCGAGTAGATTACCAGGGAAGTCAGATCTCGCCAATGGAAATGTGTTGGGTGTTTTGGCTGCGAAGTCCGATCCGCTGTTGATTGTCCCGAGATCGATCGACATGCCGGTTGCCAGAAGATCAGAGCAGATATATTGGTGGATCATGCAAAGAATATGAGAACACGTTCGGACGGGTTCGAACGGGTTCACAGTATTCAGGCAGCAGCCGAACGCTGAACTTAATAATCGGTTCGGTCCTTATACTATTTCGAACCTAGGACCGAACCCACGGTCCGGTCCGGGAGGGTTCAGGTCCGAACCGAAGTTCAGAACCGGACTGCAGCATCACTAGCTCACATATCATTGCAACACATCAATACAGAAAGCAGGGTGGATGACTCTGCTTTGCAATCTCGGTAACAGGTGGAGTAGCTGCTTTTAAGCAGCAATCGCCTGAGGTCGGAAGATGTTGATGGTGACTCACAGCTGCCCAATGTTGAATATGTGCTTAATACACAGCCCTACGTTGTACCTTTGTGGGTACGATTGGTCAAAGGTGCATCCATCGAGTAAATTCCGTCATCTTTGGAGGTGATAGTAGGGTTCAGTGACAGAGGATCAAGAGTTTATATTTATGGCTGAGTACTGGATCTGCAGCAAAACATGACCGCACGCGCACCGTACGGCGTATAACGTGGTGGAAACAAAACGCAGATAGATGATCGATGCAGAACCCAGGTATGATGAAATGAAGAGTGTTCTGCTCGTGGATTCAATCGGCCAGGGGTTTGTTCAGAATAACCATCTAGACTCGTGACCAGTCCTAACGTATGAGGCAAGCCGTTGATTTTCCAAGTGTAGGTTGCGTTGCGTCGCGTCAAGACTCAGTACTCAATAGTGAACACTGAAAACTATATTGTTTATTTTTCTATGCTAGTAACAGCTTCATTCGCTAAAGGTCACGTTATCCTGCGAATCCGCTCGACCTCCAAATTCAAAGCCAGTTTTACCAGTCCAGCTTGCCTCATAGGTTATTGGTCACGAATCTAATAACCATCCTCGCCTCATATCCACAGCAGTGCACAGATAGACCTGCAGATCGAGGCGTACTTTTGTCTAAAAAGATTGGTCTAGTCTCCCTGAGGTATGTTATGATCGACTCATAAGATCCCTGTGAAGACTGAATAATGAGTATTAGGACTGTCTGATAAGATTTGAGCCTTTGCATGGACCGTGGTCATCGATCTTATTAACTAGTCACATTTGACAATACCAACCTAAGACAACAATAGAAAAGTCAATGAGAACAGACTCGCGGCGTGCGCATCGGGTGCGGTCATCAGTGCTCGGTTGACCAAGGGTCGGCGTTGCCGAATACCTAATCATTTACCGCATTCTTTTCGAATTTAACCTTTGTGTCGCATCTCTGCAGATCTACCTGTCAGTGCTCGATAACTGTCGGATGGCATCGGCACCTATTGGGCTTGCATCAAGTCATGTCCTGCTTCTCGTGTCGGAGCGCTACTCCAGGATGTGACCATGCGACCTGTCTGAACGATCTTGCGTATGCTCTTCAAGTGCTGACTATTCACTGGTGCACCTCTCTTCTACACATCTTAGATACGTCTAGCTGTCACCTCACGCATTCCATCTGCTATACGGTACTTGTGCATCGGATACAACCCCAATCTCGCTTCCAGACTCCCAGAGGTAGCTCAGTGGGATGCAAGCTGATTGCCCAATACGAATGGCGTCGCGCAAGGTTGTGCAGCGATATTTGTTTGACCGCATTCATAGACTACAAAGCATGTTATCGACCCTTTGGATGCAAAATCCGATGTAGTCGTCAACTGTGGACAGAGCACGAAGAGGTTCGCTGCGAATGCTTGATCCTCAGGTAGATCAACAGTGTTCTCCACCATCTGAGATTGCGTTCACAAGGTGTGCCCTGGAGTTCGTATCTGCCCCGATTGATATTCAGGAGTCCTCGAACTTTTGAAGCGCCCGACATGCAGGTAAGCATTTAATTACGATATAGAGTTCTGCTATTGATCAGCAAACAGAAAAATTGTATGGACTGGATTCGAGGCATTCAGCCATACAGAAGTCACTGGTTACTGTACTGCCCATTCACGAACTGGTTGGTTCACAGTCAGGTTGAACAACGAATTGAAGATGACGAA
The DNA here is from genome assembly GCF_016647625.1 of Suillus subalutaceus. Lineage (NCBI taxonomy): Eukaryota > Fungi > Basidiomycota > Agaricomycetes > Boletales > Suillaceae > Suillus > Suillus subalutaceus. The sequence goes on from NW_024540739.1 coordinate 8,807, forward strand.
ACAGTTTATCGCTGCATTGGTGAGAGCTTCTGCTGCTGCTGGTACGGCAAGTGCTGATCAGAGTCAACTGTAGACTCCTTTGCTACACGCTGGAAAAGTCTATTAGTAACCCTTCTAAAAGCTATTTTTTGCAGCGGAAGTTTGGAAGACTTATCCAGTAGGTTCGATCAAATGCAGAGTCCGCGTTGACAATAACACATACATACGTGCACATGAAATGCAATGAGAGTAGTTGTTCTGTTTACGTTCCGACTGGGCAGAGCATTAGATTTACGTACGACCTAAAACGCGTGCCTATAAAAGGTAAACGCAATCAACAAGCTTTGACAGTGACACACAACTTGCACACGACCATCTATTTCCCCACATCAACCGAACCTGAAAATGACAGACTATGACATGGATTTTGAATCGAATTCATCGTCATCTCGAGATTCATCCCCGGCATCGTCGCCGTTGTTAGCACCCTTGGACTCATCTCCGCCCTCGAGTCCACAGCATGAGCCGTATATACTAGACTCCCCACCCCAGACGCGTCTAGGTTTCTCTCATCCGTTCGCGGCATCGGCAAAAGCCAACAAACGCCCTCCACAGCGGGAAAAGAAGGCAGATACTCCCCGAGTACACCTCCCGCACTTACTCCAACGCCATTGTCCCGCAGCTCAGTCTATTCTCGCTCGCTGGGAGAAAAAGACTACTTGCACGACGAAACGTCAAGTCTCTTTCTCTAGACTCGAGCACGTCGCGTTACGTTGATCGCGATGAGCGATTATGGGACGACGCGTTGCGCAAACCCTTCGATACAGGTAACGGGCACATAGACCTGAGGTGCCGTATTTCCCAGCTTCATAGAACTCACTCTTCTGACGCGTCTTATCTTGCATACAGTAATCTATCATTGAAACTATTCCTGCGTCGGTCGCCGATCTCGCGGGGTTTTTTTAATACGACGGAATATCTGAGCAAAGTCTATTCTCCGGACGCAGTTTGTCACGCGTTCAAGACCGAGCCAGCTTCGAGTCACCCGAGTGCGTTCATTCGAGCGGACAAAGTCCATATAGACTCGGGCAAGGAACGACATATGCTTCAACTCTACCTCTTTGGAAACAACATTCACGATCTTCCTCCTGAGCTTTTCAAGTTAGAAAATCTGACTGTGTTGAGTCTGCGTGCGTTTCTTTCGTGTTTCCCATTATTATTATTTACCAAGTTATAGGCGGGAACCAGTTGACATATATCCCCCCGGAGATATGTCATTTGATCAACTTGAGGGAGCTGAATATCTCGCTGAACCGCCTGTCCTACATTCCATCAGAGATGCGAGACATGAAACTCTTGAAGTTACAGCTCAACCCAAATCCCTTCTTAGCCGAGCCGTCCTTTGCTCGCGTCCCCTCCGCCTCTCGCGACATCCTGTCTCAGCGGCGGTCCATGACTCGCATATTCTCACAATACAGGGAGTCGGCGGCGAATTCATCGAGAGCGATCACAGGTATCTCCCTTGACGACGTTCCTTCCGGGCGTAACCTCCACTGATTGAGAATCTGTTATCGAAAGTTACTCTGCTCACTGAAAGACGACAACTCTCGGACTGTGCTCAGCGAATATTATGGGGTCCCTCTTTCCGACGTTTGGAACGTGCCAGAAAAATGTACGCGAGGTATTGACGGAGAACGTGCCCGGTGTTTTCAAGTCCAATAGTATCCCTCTCAACCTCGAAAGCATGGCCGGAGGCCATCGCAGGGCTCGGGCGGGTGTGCAACCCGGAGCACAAGGGCCGATTCTTCGTGAGGGCACGCTGCCGAGCGATTCACATGGGAGCGTCACATCGCTGGTGTAGACGTGGGTGGAGCAGTTCCGCTGCGATGGAGAGGGTGCATAGAGACGTGCTTGGCGTTTTTGGATGAGGATGCACGGCGGGCCAACGCTCTAGAGCTGCCACCCACGGATGCGAGCGATGCGATGGATTTTGATGAGACGGATGCCGTGATGGCAATGGACTTAAGCGGGTTCGGCGTGGATGAATTCGATGACTGAAGGTATATCACGAACAATCAAGACACTTCATATGGTAATAAATTTGTACAGTAAGTATCTGTTTCCACCGTCCTGTATCATATACCACACCTTGTGCATCATACTTTATAGTGACAGTCACTATGCCTTACAACTGGATTGTAATCACTTCGAATTCTGCTTCACATTTACATGGTGCTTAGGAAATATTTGCCTGCTCCGGTAACTAACTTACAACTTCATATTGATAGACGAGGATTCCGAACTCCTCCTTAGCCGTCATCGGGGTGGATATGTATAAACACTGCAGATGCGCTTACATTACTGGGACACTACATCTGCAACTTGTCCTGTCGACTCATACCAGAGGTCGGCAAACAGCGGGTCGCTATGTCGCCTTGTCGTCACGGTATTCATTCCGCCTTGCGCTTCTATGTTAATTACTGTTTCCACTCACAGTTGCGAATGCCACTGTTATTGGTGAACCAAGTGATATTCCTGGACAATATTACACAGGTAAGGGTGTCACCTCCAGTACTGAGAGAATGTAAATTTACCCTGTGCAGTCAACCCGCAAACGATCAACGAGATTTTTTTGACACACCTCGGCCTTTGAACCATTCAAATTGGTGCATAAGTGAGTTTGCAAACAATTCACGCAAGCCTAACTCACCACGGGAAAAGCTGAAGAGGAGGGCAAGCTAGAAATGAGTGAAAATGTATTGGAGTAGGTGGGTGAGGCCCCAGCTGTGACTCTGAACCTCGGTATTTTCAGGTAGCCTTCGAGTCTCGACACCAATATCACAGTAAGTTCCAGCGCTATGAGATGGCTGGTTGGTCGAACCTCTCCTACTTTATGCATAACCTGCTGTTGTTCTGACTGTATATTTGATTCTCGGCCATTGCCTGTATCATGGAATAACTTGTTCTTTCAGACCCTGATACCTCGGGCGGAAGGACGCAATCTACTTGGCTCCCAGGACGTGTTCTGATAAAGCGTTTTATCGCCGATACCTCCAGACCCCTCGCTTGTATCACAATGCTTCCCCCACACCACTACACATTCTCACAACAGCGCTGGGTGTTAGGGTTGCCGTTCGAGTCGGTGCAACTTTCGGTGTACTGGGTGACTCCCCCGCACAAGTACCCGCATGGAGCCCAATTGCATAATCTGATACTCTCTGAGTCAGACGTGGCTTGCACGCCAAGAGGACTGATAATTGTTAATGCCAGGAGAATGGCTGTGAAGAAGTTCATCTAGACCATCGGTGTCATAAGTTGGATCTACGGTCGGTGAGTTGACTCTTACCGTCAAAAAGTGCGAGTGTATGACTGGTGTCAAGCTAAAGCGCGGGTCTGTTTGTTTTTCTGTTGTTCGCCATTTTTATGCTCATCCAGTGACACGCATATCTGCTACTCATCAAAAATTTGATCTCTAAGTTCAAACTCAGCATTCATGCCAGCGCGGTGAGCATTAGTGTGGGGGGCAAAACTACTTGGCTTTAGTTTTGCCGGTTATAACCGGCAAAACCGGCAAAACTTGGCAAAACTCTAGGCGCTTAGCTAGGTTATGTAGACTGTATGTATGACATTCCTACATATGATGACATCAATATCAATGTTGCCTCGTCCCAGCTGTCACCCTCGCAATTGTAATTAACCACCTCAATCTCATCTAGAACAGTCTGGTTGTTCGACCTGATCCAACTCGACGGTCGAAATCAAAATTTCCCACGAGCACTTCAACTTTGTTAATGCTCTGAACTTCTTCACTGAGTATACTCTCTAGATCAGTGAGAAGGTCATCTGCATTGCGAGGCTCAGTCGAGAGCGGAGGTGCCCATGCGAAGGATGCTTTAAGATCCTGTGGAGTCTCAACAATCTCTTCACGAATGTGCATGTGAGTGCGAAGGTTTGCATGAATTTTGCCGAGTGTTTCAAATGTGTCAACTAAGAGATTACACCGCTGTGCAGAATCCAGATCGTGTTGTGCCGAGATCACAGAATGTGCGCTCTTGATAAGTTGTCAGTGTCGCCGCAATGTTTGCATTTACAGTAGTAACAATGGGAGCTGTTGTCAACTCGTTCCAGGCACTCGAAATTGTCGTTGATCAGTGATATGAGGGGGCGCCCTCCAGCATGCACCATCTTACTTTAGGGACGTCGTTTTGCGTGTTCTCTTGAATTCAAACTATATTATCAGAGAGCTAAATTACATCTCCACGAGTCTTGGATATCCTGGAGTTCTACCAAGTTTTGCCACCCCCCTTTCGCGTGAGTTCTGCCGAGGACCGGGCACAACCAGTTTTGCCGAACCGGTTGGCAAAACTCGGTAGTTTTGCCAACAACACTAGTGAGCATACAGAATCTAATTCGATCCTCCATCTAGGCGCACTGCTGTGTGAAAAAAAATAGAGTTAATTGAACCAGGCTCTTCAAGATTACTATCTGGTTGCTGGCATCACTGGTTGTTCGCATGCTAGAAGAATGGGGAAACAAAATTTCCGGTCTTGAGCTCCTTGGAGAGCGCTTGGACATTCGCGATATCTGTATCACTATAAAATTGAAAGTAGGTGAAGTTGTGAACTCCAAACTGCGGCATTCCAATTTCCGTCATAGTGTCACGGAAGTTAAACGGAGGCGTATTAGCCCGGCCCAGGACTCGAACATTTATTTCACGTGTGGAATCAAGGCAGATGGGCTTTGGGTCGCCACGGACTAGACACTGCGCTGGCAAAGCCCGTTCGGCAGACATTCTTGCTTGTCCGTGCATGCTCCTCGAGCTGCCTGACTTCACATTGGACGGCCTTTTGGAGCATTTTTCTATCCTAGCAACGCATCGGAAAATACAAGAGGATCGCGTCGTCATTGCACACGTCAAAGACGTGGCTTCTGTTTATTCAACTTAAGATTCGTAACCATTCTGCCTACGCGCGTTTTTTGAGATGCCATGCACTCGAGCATCCGTGGTAGTATACGCCAGGTTGGTCACGAGCCTAGCTTCTGTTCACAAAATGAGGGACATCAGGACCGTAGAGGTCTTGTAGCTGTATGGATTCTTTGAAAGTCCAGGTTGTTCTGTTCGTGCGCACCCACTGGCACCGCCGCTCTCCTACCTTGCATAATATTATTGACGACTTCTGATGAAACTAATGTGCAATGACGTGGTATTGATTGCAGTATATAGATTAATGTAGTCACCGTCCATAACAGGTTACTACCTACAACTCATAAAGAACTAGCCAGTAACAACTATCCATCAAATCATACGGATACATGAATTACAAGTGAGTGTGATCCAAATTTGTGAGCGTTCGTTAGTCCAATAAAGATAAGTCCTTCATTAGGAAGGCGAATGCAGATGGCATCAAGATTAAAGGAGGAGCACTGCGGAGAAAGCTAGGAAAAGAAGAGTAGACAATGATGCGCTCAGTGCATGTCTACGTGGGGCATCGCTTGTGTTGGTGACTGCTGCAGACACCACACCAATGGTCGCGGAAGGGACGGCGCCTCCAGCGCCATTTTCAGCGATTGCCACACTTGAGAGACTGGCGAAGCCAATCGAAGCGGGGTTGTAGCGGAAGACAGAATACACATTTTTCTAATGGAACAAGGGAAAAAGCTCAGTACGAACTCAAAGCCCGTTTATCATTGCCACATACCAGGAAAGCATCGCCGATGATCCAAGTGGGGGAGCCAGTACCAGTAGTTGCTTCAAAGAATGCGCCAATGCATTCCGTTGAACTGGTTTGTGTGAAGGCAAAATCTGCTGGGCTCATCGACCACGTGGCACCACCGAACGAGAATTCTACGTTTACGGTCGTCGAGCATGCTGTTTGAGCGTTGAGCCACTGGACCTCGCGATGCTCAAGAGGTTTGCTTACGGTAGCTATAATATCCTTCCCATTCACCCGTGGCTGGTTGTGAGCCGGAAATCTGTGCATAGATGGCTTCAACTGAGCTGGCCGGACCGGCTATATTGGTCGTGCCAGTGTCGATAGCAGCAGTTGTTCCTGAAGTAATAGAGACGGAATTGCCCTGCACAGTTACGCCTGGATTGGAATAAATGAGCGATTTTTTTATCGAGTTGGTAAAACACTTACTAGTCAATGGTATATACCAATATGAGGGAGTTCCGGGGAATATCGATGTAATCAATTGAGCCGGTGTACAAACTACTGTTTGTGGTAACCTAAGAGCAGTTTTGTTTGAGCAGATGTTTCATGGTCTGAAACGTCTCATACCCATATTAAGGGACTCCTCCGGGCTCAAGAACCTGGGGCGCTGGAATCATTTGTATACCTGTTCCATGTCAGTGATACACTTCGTTTCAGAGAGCAAATCTTGTCACCGAGTGAGCTGAACAGCAAAGAGAGCTGAGTCCCAAGAATTACTGGAGGCCAAAGTCTGCCATAACGGCATCTGACCCGAACTTGCCAAGGGTTGCCATGCCAAACCAAGCAAGCCAGAAACCGGTGATGTTAGCATATTTGTTGACACTTCGTCCACAACAGCTGTAATGCACGTAAGTAAACGCCAGCGAGCCTATCAGTAAGAGGAGATTCTGACCCAAAACCTTGACTGGAAACGGAGAATCCCGCCATTTGCACTGTGTCCTGTGCAACATAGCCAGCTGCAGCACCCGAGCCGTATGTTATCTCGAATGGTGTAGTGAGATTCTCGAAAGTTGATGAAGATGATGGGTTGTATGTAGCAACTGTCCCGCATGAAGTTCCACAAGAAGAACTAGCGACCCAGAGATCACTGCGATAATGCATTACTAAATTATGTCAACACGTCAACTGCACTGGAGCTTACGAAGACCCCGTGTCTAATATGACATCGAAGGATACCGCAGGTGTACCAATAGCCAATGAACCATAGTAGCTGTGGGAATGCTTCAATTAGGGCGCCATGGACACTGGAGAACATATCTAACGCCTACCTAGAATCATACTCCTGGTCGACGATCCTGAAGAAAAGTTGCACTCAGTAAACGCATTTCCCGCTACAATACTACGCACAGATTGTAACCAGTGCTTCTTTTCTGTGCTTTCGAGCTGCCATACTTGCTAGCAAATTGTCCCTCTGACTCTTCGCCAAAGCAGCCCATTCGCTGACATCTCGAGGAGATTGGTTCCTTCTTACAAGGGGGATGGTCTGACCAGAAACGGGGATTACGTCCGTCGGTGCTCCAAAGGTATCCACAGGTAGCGCCAGGAGGGATGCAAGAAAAATTAATGGTATCATGCTAAGACTCAGGCCTCAGCTTTAAGTGTTAAGTTACCAGAGAAGGTTCAGCCGGGATACCACAAGCCAGTGGAGAATGAGAACGAATGTGTAGGATACCACCCAGCCAATTGCCCTGAAATACATGTTGGTGGTACACTCAGCGCTGCGCATCCGCAGCTACCTACAGCTTCCCACATTGCTAACGGCCGCGTACCTATATTTTAAGAAAGTTATTACGTACACCGTACGAATCGGGTCAGACATTCTCAAAGGCTGTGAAAGTGGCGACAGCCCCGACAGTCGGTGGAAACACACGAGCCTGTCTGGCGAACAGCTACAATAAATCATTATGTGCTAGTGGTAATCAATGCGTGCCCGTAGTACAATTACATCATATAATAATATCCAATAAAAATAACTAGCAGAGAACACGATCTAAGCACAGCGTCCCCTGCATATTAGTCCAAGAAGGCTGTGCGTAGATGGGGCTGTAAATGCACTAGTAAGTAGTCTACAACCGCAGCATTATGCTTGTATAAATGACACCAAGGTGGCGAAGAAAGCGGAAATGACAAATGCAACTGCGCTAGAAGTGCGTGTTGGGGGCGCCGCGCTTGGCTCTAAAGTAAACATTGCCGAGTTGGCACCGAGAGTAGCGGAAGGTATTCCTCCAACTTTGCCCGTTCATCGCGAGTGCGATTTCAGACAGTGCCGCGAATCCGACAGACGGGGGATCGTATCGGAAAACTGAATAAACGTTTTTCTATCTCGTGGCATTAATTATCAGAAATGGATATGCGCGCTAAGAGAACATACCAAGAACGTGTCGCCCATGATCCAGGAAGGGGTTTCACCAGATGTAGGTATTGCATAAAATGCCCCATAGCATTCATTCGAGGTGCCTGTAGATGCGAACGCGAAGTCACCGGAGCTCACTGACCAATTGGGCCCTCCAAACGAGATCTCCACCACAACAGCAGTGTCACAGGCTTTTCATAGAGTTTCGGTCCCCTTAATCCAAAGAAATATGTTGTACTTACGGTAACTGTAGAATCCCTCCCAGCTGCCCGTCCCAGGCTGAGATCCAGGGAATCTGGGCGTAAATGGCTGCGATCTCAGCCGCAGGCCCTGCCACGAGTGTCGTACCGGTATCAATGACAGCATAAGACGCACTGCCATCTGGCAAGATATGGGTTTTCCTTGCACAGTCATCGCTTTCAAGGTGCTTGAGCGACACGAACAAAGTAAGATTGCAGTGAAGCTCACAAGTAATTTGTTGAAGCCAGTACGAGGCTTGTCCATCGGGAAGATCCTGATAGTCAATCGTTCCGGTGTATAAACTCTCGTTTGTATATCCTGGAAACGAAGGTAAGACACGCCAGGAATGTCATGAGTTGCTCTCGCACCCATTGTAAAAGATCCCCCAGGTTCTAGTTTGCCAGCTTGACTGTCATTTAAAAAACTAGATCATTCACCGTAAATGTCCCTGGGGTAAATGAACATGACAAGGATATGATTACCGAGTCAACTGGAAAGCCATCAAGGGTTGGCTCATTGGCCATTACTTGCAAGCGCCTGCCAAAATGGCATGGCACCAGAGGCTGCGAGCGACTGCCATGCGAGACCCAAGATCCCGGTGACAGGATTTTGCAAGAAGTTCGTCGCGGGTAGTTGTCACCACCCCTGTTACGCGTCAGTATTGGACAATCAAATTGTATGACAATAGATAGTTAAATTTACCGAATGTTTGGTCGGAGATCGTGAAACCAGCGAATTGAACAACATCTTGCCCAATGGTACCTGCTGCGTAACCTTTCTCGTAGGTTACACTAAAGTTCTTATTCATATTTTGAAACGTAGAGGACTTTGCCGAGTCAAAATTGCCCGTTCCTTCACACGTAGATTGGCATGCGGACGAGGCAATCCACATATCTCTGGGGAGAATGTTAGATAGGTCTGTTGCCGCGTAAGTCGACGACGCACGAGGATCCAGTGTCTAAAATCACATCAAATGGGTAAGGTGGTGTACCCACATCCAGGGATCCGTAAAAGCTGCAGGAATTGAGCACGCTTGGACAGAGGTGGAATACACGACAGACTTTGTGTCCAACCCCTGGTTGACATCCTTTTCATCAAAGATTAGTGTCGGGATTTCAGTGCACTCGGGTTAGATAGTTCAGCATACAAGTTCTCGCCCGTTCCCCGCTTTTGACTAAGTTGTGAAGAGTACTTCGCAATTGTGGCGTCCCGCAGGTTCTTGGCATACTCCGCCCACTCTGAAGACATTCCGTGAAGGCTGGGTCCTCCGTGTCAAAGGTATGAATTGTCCGGCAGATGATGTATGCCCCTGAGGTGTTCCAACCACCTCCCGATATGGTGGAGAGTAAAACAACAAAACTGATGGCCAATAACAGAGGCGTCATGAGAGGAGCTGAGCAAAGGAATACTAGGAGAAGGCCCGGATTATGATACAAAGAATACTGATCATGGGGAAGAGCTGCAAGGTGGGAATGGCCTAGAATCACAGAATGGTATATTTAAGAGCACGGACACTCTGTGGGACTGTAAGAACGGCTGTACACATGACATCGCAGAGCAGCTCTCACGAGTAGCGAGGTTGTCCCAGTAGCTGAGGCCCATAGAATGGCTACCCGTATCGATGCTGGGCTGGACGCCAACTTGAACGTGCTAAAGGTTGCACTGCAAATGCCTTGACAAATTTGAAGTTAGTGACAGAAGTTCAGAACGCGAACTGCTGGCTGAAGTCCTAAAGCGCGACACAAGACCTAGTCATATACCCCGGAGTTCAAAAGATTGATCCGTGACATTAGCGCGTCAAGCAGCAACCAGAGTACTTGGCAGCACTGCCATGAGGCTGAGGCGCACAGCGTTAGTACTAGTAGTAGTGAGTTATAGAAATTGATAAACCCACAGCCTGCAGGCATCCTTTTTCCACCTTGATTTACTAGTTGACTGTTGTGTTAACACCGTCATGATTTAAGCTTGGCATCGGATACTTATATGTATAAGTTGTTGCACGTGTCCGCGACTCCACGATCGAAGGAAGGTTCTGTCAGGTTCGTATGCTGATGTGCCTGAAATGATTTCCTCTTCTGACAATCAGGAGGGTTGATCATCACGGTCCAATTACGTAAGCAATGTCCACTGTAGTTAACGCTATCGCTTTTTTGCTCATTGCTTCCTCAGATCTCTCGCAATCTTTTCGTCATTTTTGCGCAAGAGTTATTGCACCCGTCCACGCGTGCTTAATCTTGATAACGGACCACTTGCTAGGAAATACCCTCATACCATGATCCCTTGTATTAGCCACTAATGCATCACCGCGATGTTTCTGCCACGACAACCACTTCTGTGCTGGTAACAGCGGACCCTTGCAAGTCATGCCTTGAGCTGTCAAGAGTGCCACATTCGACGTCTGGGACAGGATAGCATCTTGTTTTCACGTGCTCACTTTGAGATGTCATCATACATGCATTGTACTGTGTTCCAGCGCTTTCCCCATCAGTCTAGCGTGGTTCTTTCGGACATGCATTCGTCTCTTGTGGCCACATTAAATGCTGATCCTATTTGGTTTGCTCATCGTACGTCAAGAAAGACACGGAGGTGGGTACGGTGACAACTGATATTACGGCGCAGGTAAATAGGGAATGTGGGATAGGCCGGTCAAATGTAAGAAGAATCAAGATACTACCCGTACTAAACTCAGGGCGATCTTGGTGGCATACCAAAAGGTGTTGGGCTAAAGCCAATGAGATTCTACACGAACAGGACTGGATGGATAGCGTTGACCGGAAGGCCGTTCCGTGTATATCCTTGGGAGAAGCTGGAGTTTAGGTTGCTGTGAAAGGGTGCTGAATACGACTTTGGGAACCGTCGGCCGGACACCAGAAATGACATATAAAGCCAATGAGACTCTACGACTGAATGTATAGTGTTGACCGGAAGGCCGTTCGCATGTATGTCTACAGTCTGGAGGAACTTGGGAAAGGCTAGAGTCTAGGTTGCTGTGAAAGGGTGCTGAATATGACTCTGGGAACCGTCAGCCGGACACAAGAAACGAGTAGAGACGAATATTATATTGCTGGTAAGAATCTGACGTGGGAGTCGAAACGGAATTCGCATCAGTGAACCGGTGAACAGATGAGAAAGTTATTTATAAAGCAATGTATTGTAGAGCGTCGCATATATTGCTGACTGCTTTACATAGGAATATTTGGCATTGTTGAGCAAAGACGATCTCGAGTTTAAACTTTACAATCACGCCTGGGGCAGAGGAGAAAAAAGGAGAAACTAGCAAGATGACTAAGACCAGACCGTCAGATGAATCAAGCTTCAGCTTTCGTGCGGACGGACAATTAAATTTGCTAAACCAGTACCTAGAATTCTAGATCCTGGAACAAGAATATCTCTCCTAGTATTTCTACTTCAACACATCTGGAGACGTATCATTTAGTACAGCATGCACAGCAACCTCGTGACCTCCTGCAAGCTTTCCATAGATTGAAACATCCACTTATCCCATCCCATCTCCATTGCGCTTTGGGAACCTAAGTTGACAACTTACTTTGACCAACAGATCCTTTAAATCTTCGTACGTCGTCCCTGGAGATAAATTTCACCTAGATTTTCTAACCGCACTCGATTAGTGCTCTCAATTTTCCATTTCATCACGCATATCACAATCTTCGTGAATGAGTGAGGAAAGATGTCGGTTTTTCTCACTTTGTCCATCCCTCGCTTTCTGACCTTTTTGACAGTTCTTCATCGTTTGAAGGAAACATGGGCA
>NW_024540740.1:0-20726 GCF_016647625.1 Suillus subalutaceus
AGAGGTCGTGATCGAGATGGGTGTCGCGCTGAGTTGCCCTATGTGGCTTGGAGCAGCGCCACAATGAGGAAAGAGGATTGAGGGTGCGTTGACGTGATGTAGAAGTGTAGCATGGTTATGTGACCCATGAGATTGGGATAGACGAGTGCACAGCTGACAACATATTCATCAAAGCATTTGAATGATATATGGAGATCACATACATTGGCCTCTCGCAGTGAATTGTCGAAAAACCCTTAGGCAGTATCTGACAACGCCTTTCATCCTTGGAGCTAGTCCGGTGTAGCATCAGCACGGGAGTTTTCAGTGCAATTGAGAATAAAATGGATCCATACTTACAATATCTGACAGACGGCCAGCTTCTTGACGATGGCAAAAACATCTCATGTGTACATGAGGCTATCCAAGCAACTATGACGAGGACTTTCTATCTGCAGAAAAGGTTGTGGAGATCAGTGGTCTTGATAGTGAAGTGGTATTCCAATGGGTTGATCGGTTCCAAAGTTCCATAGTTGCACTGTCTTGTCGGATGATGTGCTTGTGAGGATTCACGGTGCTCAGAGTCATGGGAGATCGCTGCCAGGTGGCTGTGTCGATTTTCCAATCCCCCCGCGGTTTTTAAAAGAAACTTTAGCTTCTTTGCCCACCAACTATGTCTCCAAGGCCGAACATACAGAAATTGATGTCCTCAAATAGGATAACTACGAGCTACTACGAGAGCCGACCTTAATATATTCCATAATGAAGTCGTAGCTCTGGGTTCAGTTCCCCAGCCAGCGGTGGAAACTACGCAGATGCACCAGGCTTCCAAAATCAATGGGATCCAGCATAGGACCTGAACCTCGCGTTGCAATGATCTGGAGGCCTAATTCTCCCTCTTCGTCGCTCCATCCCGTCTCTGTGTTGCTATAGCGCGCTATCGTAAACAGTTAAAAATTCCTCTGAACCGTGATTGTACCGTGATAGTCTCAGAACGGGCTTCATTTCCCTTTTCTGCGAATCCAAACACACCAAACTGTTGTGTCGGTCCAGCCCGTCCAGGAACAAGTATACATAGCACCTATGCGTGCCGTCCTTGAATAACATATACACGTGGGTATGTGTTGACCGACATTGTACATCCGCTGATATTTGATGACCTCAGCTGCTACCTTATTTTTGACTGTCATTCTGCACACAAGATCAGCGCTATCCTCGGAACGTGGAATCTGATGTGGAAGAACAAATCTGCTACCACGTTGCGTGATCTCGTGACGAACCAGATGGATGTCTGTGCAAGATCTGATGCAGACAAGACCCGCAGGATATTTGACAATGCTGGGGACAGCAACCGAGGCATCCTTATCATCTCAGGATAGGTCTAGGATCACGCGTGTGCGCGTGGTGAATCTTAAGGCTCCGACAACAGTTCTTTCGGGCCCAAAATGCGTACTGCCGTTCGTGAAGTTGTATGGTGCTGTCACGGTAGAAAAGTTCAGAGGAATGTCGAATGACAGGGCTCTGGAGTACGTTGCTGTGATGGAGAGGGACGGAAGGTTGATTGAGGAGTATTGGGGCTGATAAGATATCGAAATTTGTGAGCGCCAGATCGTGATCGCAGAAGTTGCTGCACACTAATGAGCAGACTCCACATTAGATTCCTTTCTGTTACATCAAAACCTTCAGACCCAGAACGATCCTTTAAGTCATTCTTCAAGTGAATGTCCATGTACAGCCTCGACGATGATCCGATGACACCCCCTCAAATTTCAAATCCCGTAAATTCTTCGACTATTATACTGTAATCTAGACTCCTAAATGGTTACAAAGGGGCTGTGTCACGGAGCGCTTAGGAGTTCCTGATTAGAGTCCAAACTTGGTTCGCCGCTAGTAGCCATCCCAAGTACTCTTCTCTCATATCAGTGTTGTAACATGTCCCAACATTCAAAACGTCATCCACAATCAGTCCAGTCTGGAATATATCATAAATCATGTTTTTCTACCTCAAGTTGCCGCAAGGCAGTGACCATTCGTTCAAGAACGAGCTGGCCTTATCTCAGGCAGTATTTGATGCTGCTCTCGCCTTCGTGACCAACTGCCGTCCGATAAAGCTGTGGCTTGGACGAGCAGCTTGAAATGCTCCGCAATCTCAAAGATTCAGTCAGATTCAGCACAATGTCTACAAAGGAATTCGAGTCTCAGATTAGTACTATGGACAACCAAAGGTTCATTATTTTCATTTATTTCTTCCTGTGCTGAGCATAACCGGCAGATGTCCTCGTATACATGATTCGCGCTCAAAACGCTGCGGTGATCATGAGAAAACTCGAATCCGAGACCATATTCGAATCATTTGAGTTTCTCCTGACCCCCACCGCAGTGATGGGTGTAAAGGGAAAGTTGATCTGTTCTTATCCTGGACCTGCTATCGCAATCCCAGATGCGAACATCGATAATGCTACCTTCTGCCGAGTTGGCCAAATTTTATCGTTTGTATGGATCAGGATTGTCCTTGATGCGCGGCGGCGACAAGGAAAAAAGGCCAAATCCACTGTTCTCGAAGAGAGGGACACACCACCCTCGATATATCACGGAACTCCTGACTGGTATACTGCGTGGCCTCGGGAGCATCGCTGATGTTCCTCGCATCCGCAAGCGCATCGGAGATGATGTGCTGTGGGACAGCGCGAAATTGCCGTGGAGGCGGTCTCCGCTTTGGCTTGTCATTCGCGTTGCCTTACAGACGACTCTGGAGCGCAGTGCTCTTGGACGAACGACGTATAAATCGTTCATGCTGTTCTTCATGGCGAGGCTCACCACCCTTGCCATCGACCATGACTTATCGAATGACATCTTACACTTCATGTCGGCAAAGATCGCACGCCGTCTTTTCAAGCTTGGATCCACCACTTCTCCGGAGTTGTCGCAGATGGTCAGTAAGGTCACCAGTGATGTAAGGAGTGTCCTGGAGGAGAGATGGGGATCTGTTCAGAACGTGCAACGGGCCTCGCCTCTTTGGGCTCCCAGACCCTCCGAGTCTTGCGAGATACCCATCTTTCCTTGAACACGAGTCGCGAGTACATTCGCCAAGCTTTGCAGAACCAGCACTCGTCCCCCCAAACAACCTCATTCAATCCCAGCCACCACACACGCGGGACAATCGACAATTTCCTTGATGCCAAAGCTGGCTTCCTGGTAGCCGCTCATGCCGCAGAATCATCTCTTGCCCTTGCAGATTTCGAGACCGCGATTAGTTCAGGGATCGACGACTGGGTGGCGCGCGTTCAATTCCAGAGTGGCGATTCCGCATGCGTCTCGATTGAGGCGTGCGCCTCTGCGTACTCTCGAGAGCGCTTAAGGCTTATAAAGGAAACCCGGAGAATTTATCTATCATGCTTCTCACCCTTTTTGAGCTCTGGGTGGCCATGGATAAGATCGTTGTTGGACAAATCCCACTCCTGGCAGAATACTCCCCTGAAATCCCATTGACCCTTTGGGAGTGTCTTTTAATCCGCAAAGCTTCTGGCCTCGATCGTTTGAAGAAATCGCACGCCTACCTGAAAGCTCGTCATTGCCGGGCTTCCAGCCGTCTGTCAGCATTCTCGTTTACCAACGATGACAAGTCGTTCGCGGCGCGATATTTTTCCCAGTCATCCAAGCTGCAGAGTTTGAAGGTTCGCATCGAGTCGGATGGTCAGGAACAGCGGGAGAAGAAGTTGTCCGAGCTCTCGATACTCAATCAGCAATACGCAGGCCTAAATGGGCAAGCAGCAAACTTATCACATGAATACCACCGTTAACTCCCGCTGGGAGGAGCACCATGACGAGAAGTACTGCCAAAAGTGTCGCCTGGAACGGGAGATGCAATCCATGACTATCGCAGTCCACGAGTGGCCGCTTCCAGCCCACGAAAAAGAAGCAATCGCAGTCGTGTTTGAATTGGTATGCCCCACCGCCTTCGACATGTGGAGATGTATGACATTACATGTCCTCATTGATGTCTGCGCTCCAAAGACAATTATGCACGTTCGTCCCTTCACGACACTGCCGAAATATCGCTCCTTGGAGCGTTACCGTCAGTGCCATCCAAAGCAGAGGCTGACTTTGGCGTCGGATGCCAAACCTTTCGGCAGCTCCCATTACAGTCGCATTCACATTCCCACGGTTGGTAGCAGTGTCTGTGTCAACAACGGACTCGTATTTCGGCCCTTTGATACAACCATAAATGCCTGGGCTGCCAAGGTAGTATCGCTGCAGTATGATTTTAGCGAGTTGTGCACATTTGTTCTTCCCAAGGGACCATACCATGGTTTACAGCGATATTTTGCAGAAACGTCACATACCTCAAACGAGGGTCATAGCCAATCAGACTGATTGTCACAAGGATATGACCATCCACGAGTTTATCGCATTCGGATCCTTGCGGAGTGGACCGCAATTGCAATGGATGAATATCCTGCGCGAGCTTCGTGCAAGAACACTCAATTTTCGACGGGAGGAAGTCCATCTGCTATTAGCTCGAGCTGTCTCACAAGTCGGCCCACTTTGGTCTGACGAGGGCCTTCTGTGGCATGAGGAACTGAACAGCATGCCCTTCCTTGATGCACTTCTCGGAGAGATAGAATCTTTGGTGGCCAGCGTCGAAGAAAAATTGGTTAGAAGGTGTCACAATAAGCACCATCATCATGCTTGTGTGCCGTGTCTTGTCCTCGACTCAGAAAGAGAGTATCAGAAATCGTGGACAATCTCTACTTCGAAGGATGCGAGCTGCGACCTTTACCTTGCTGATACAGCTATCAATGAAAATGCAAGCCAGCAACGATTCGGACGTGACGTTCAGTCGGGAGTTACAAGGACGTATTCGTGATATGGCCATCACCTGTCGAAGCACCTTTGATGTAGACGGAGATTCATCGCTGCTCCTGACATCGAACGACATCAAGGTTTATGCATGTTGTGCCATCATGATTTATGATAACACCCCGAGCCAATTGGCCGAACTTACCCAACATTCCAAGCTCCTGCTCGAGCGAGATAAAAGATGCTGTCATGCTTTAGAAGCCGCTGTTCGTCAATATGCAGAGCTTCATAGGGAAGGTCTTGATTGTGCAGTTGCGGAGATCTGGGGCAGCTACAGACCGGGAACTCCTTGGAGGGCATTACCGGCTCCAAAATCTCGTTGGCTTGTGTCGCATACTGCACATTCGTGCACTCAATTGCCGCAAGTTGTGCACTTCAATCTGGTCAGCGGGTGCTTGCTTGTTGATGGGAAGCAGCTGGGTAGGCTCCTGTCAACAATAGGGCAACATTCCACATACAAATCAATGTTCGGTGCTGTCAGTCTTTACGAGTTGCGGGTCTCTTCGCGTATGCTGAATGTCAATTACAGCGAATTTTCGATGTCGTTCCTGCTGATATTCCTGGAATGGATTATGCGACACGGGGGAATTTTTGCGACCATCAGGTTAGTAACTCGTGGTCATCAGTCAGCAGTTAAATAATACCACACTGAAGGTGTCTTTTGCCCTTCGCAATTCAAACGATCTCATCATCCGCGCCAAGCATACTGACCGAGGCTCGCCTGTCTTTCAACTCATTCCAAACCAAAAATTTGTCAATGACCTACCAACAACCTTGATAGACAACCATACCCATTGGCTTAACCTGCACACGAGTGAAATTGAGATTCGCCCATCAGAAAATGCGTGGAAGTCTTCCCCTGACAATTGGCTCATGCAATTTGCTGTCTCAGGCTCCTCGACACTGAGGAAGGCTGGCAGTGTCGCTCTTGTTGACATACGCAGCCAAACATGGGACATGATCTCCAAGAGGTTATGTCCTCTGGAGGATACGCGCTACATCGTGGTCACATGTAATGGAGCATCCAGCGGTGCTTTCTCCTCGCTGAAGGTTGACTTGCCTCGATATGGTCTTGATTTTTTCGTCAATGAGGATGGGGAACTGCAGTCTCGCAACATGCGCAATATGGTTGTTGATACCATTCAGTCGACTGGAACGATGTTGGGGTTAATCAACCAGCTCGTCTTGCGTCCGAAGTTACAAATTGCCGATGAGCATCCACGCACTGTCATCATCCCGGACGGTCGTATCTCACATTCCACTTATGGCAACCATGTCCGCGTTACCATCGCTCCTGAAGGCCCTCGAGTGACGTACCAGTTGTACAGGGTTGATGCAGATCTACGCTGTCTCACTGGAAACGTAGGTCTGACCAGTAAGCTCTATCAGGCGCTCCTTCACGCTGTCACCAGTGGCTGTCTCCCTGATACCCTTACGGGCCGAACGGGGACAGAGGAAGCATTGCGGCTCCTGCATTCTGCTGCTTGCCGGTCGTTCATGAAGCTTCGCTCTCGCGATACAGATCTTTTACGTGAGATCAGTTCATTGTCAGCCAGGCGCGTCTGGTATCCCATTCATCTCCAAAAGATGCAGACAGTTTCGTGGTCGTCTCTTGCACCCCTTGCACAGCACTATGGTTTTCATCTAGTCGCAAAATCTATCATGGACTACGGCAGGCGGCTGTCAAATTTCTCAGAAGGGTCTGCAAACCTTCAGCTTATCTTTGATCTTCCGCCGTCCACCGATCACCTTCTTGAGCGCGCATCCATTCGTGCCTCAGTGGTCTATCCCGACCAGTTTTCTTTGCCTTTTCCATGTGGTAACACAGATGGCGTGTATTCTCCACGCGAGGTCCCTGATAAAAATGCGGAAGAGAGGGCATTCAACGCAGCCCTCATGGTACATCAGTGGCCAAGCAGACTTCCGGTGCAACGAGATCTAGTGGGTTTGTTGACTTCATGGGGAAAGGTCCAGGGCGTTTGCGGATCCCTCAGCATGCGGTACTCCAAAGACTGGCTTCAACCGGCTTTTCCTCGCATCTTCCTTTCTGCGTATGACCGCTGCCGTAGTGCTACAGAGGAAGACAAATTTCAGCTGGTGTTTACCCTGGCCTCAGCATCATACAGCTCAACGGACAAGCACGCGCTCATCCCGACACTCTTAGCCTTCTCCACAGTTCCTGAAATTCGCGATCTACCCCGCCTTCCGGGGTTCACCTCCTACGATTTTTCCGATGGCTTGATGCCTTCCCATGCCAGAGTGGATAATCTCGTCAATTCGTGCATGAAAGCATATGAAAGCAGTCAGGAGAGTCGCCTAACTGCAATACTCGGGGAAGGTAAAAAAGGCTCTACGAAGGCGTTGTCGCTCAGCTTTCGACCTAAACTGTCGTTCTCAAAAGGGAATCATTCTCAGCAAAGTTTGGGATGCTTGGCCGTGCGAAACACTTCCCACATTCAATACGCTACAAGCAAGCTGCTTCAATCTCGATGAACTGTTGAAGAAACTTCGCCCAGTGTTTCGTAGTTGTTGGGCAAACCGTTGTTTGAAGGAGCACTTGGATGTCCAGCAAGTCACTCTAAACCGATTCTACGTTCCCGATCCTCCAAAACGACACTCGCGATATAATCCTGATTCGAATCTCAATGATGTTACTTCACCAACTTCATCTGTTGATGCCCAGTACCTTTTTGACAGGAATCCGCCCGTTATACGCACGTTCGGGTCTTCCCAAATTCCACCCAATATCCAACGGAGAGATATGGTATCCGCAGACCCCGGTGTTGTACCATCGAGATTGCAAAAGCTGATCAACGACTTTCGCGCTACAGGAAGTACTAAGTTCCACGAGAACTATGCTAATGATCTGGACCGGAGTAGGTCAATTCTCTGTGAAGAGAGGCTTGTTGCCTCGCCAGATCCAACGGCTTACACTATGGAACTACTGCTTGAGCATCATTCTCTGCATAGCCAACGATTTCAAGATTCACTCGCTATTATCACAGACGTTCTCTCTCCTGCATCTGTCGTTGAGAACGCATTGTCCAATGCTGGGTTGTGGCCCCGAGTTACACCAAACTTTCTCTTCGATCGCATGGCATCTATATCCGGGAATTGTTTGGGAAAGGCATGGCGTACGGCTCTCATTCGCCTGTCGCAGATACTTCTCCAACTGCAGCGCTCGCGAAGGCTGTTGGTCTTTGCCGCTAATAAAAACTGGGTTGAGTTCTTCAAGGAATTGGAGAATGAAGAATGCGAGGGATTTGATCCGGAGCTGTACCCTGACTGGCTTCTAATACAGGTACGTTATACAGAAATCAATCGTAGATAGTTGTTGATGATAGCATCCTCAGATCGAAAGTCAATTCTTAGCACGGCCAGTTCAGGTCAAGGTTGCGCTGGAGATGATGTCGCCGTCCACAGGAGGAAATACTTCTCTGCAGCTGAATATGGGCGAAGGCAAATCCTACGTGATCGTTCCCCTTGCAGCAGCCGCACTTTCCGATGGCCACAGACTAGTCCGAGTAATCGTGCTGAAGTCGTTGTCGGCTCAGATGTTCCAGTTACTGGTTGAACGACTCAGCGGCCTTGCACAGAGGCGCATTTTCTATATCCCGTTCTCCCGTGCACTCTCTATCGACTCATCGAAGGTGCAAATGTATCGTGACCTCATGCAAGAATGCATGGACACCAAGGGCATTTTGGTCGTGCAACCGGACCATATTCTGTCGTTCCAGTTAATGGCTGTTGACCGTCAACTGTCCCCCAAGAATCGTGCCGCTCAAAATATGCTTCAAGCTCAATTGTGGCTCGACAATCACACACGCGACATTCTGGATGAAAGCGATGAAATTCTGCACGTCCGCTACCAGCTGGTATATACTGTGGGTCTCCAGAGGTCGCTTCAAGGTCATCCCGAACGGTGGACGACCACACAACAAGTGTTGAGTCTTGTCGCGAAGCACGCCGCTCGGCTCATGCACGAATTTCACTCCCGTTCAGAAGTGTCCATTCGTGAGCACGGAGGGTTCCCCTTCATTCGTATTCTGCACCCGACAGTAGGCGAAGCATTGGTCCAAGGGATCGCAGAAGATGTCATCAATGGCGCGCTTGAAAATATCAGCTTCGATCAAGCATCTATTCAAGTGAAGCAAGCAATACGTCAGTTCATCGCAACTGAGAAGATATCCGACGACAATATCAGTTTGGTGGAGGGTCGTTATAGACATACCACCGTCTGGCTCGGCCTTCTAGTCTTGCGTGGATTGCTAGCATATGGTATCTTGGTATACGCCCTCAAAGAACGTCGCTGGCGCGTAGACTATGGCCTTGCCCCAAAGCGAACCATGTTAGCTGTTCCTTTTCGTGCTAAAGACATGCCATCGCTGCGGGCTGAGTTCGGCCATCCGGATGTTGCTGTCACCCTCACATGCATATCGTACTATTATGCGGGTCTTACCCACGAGCAGCTGATGTTATGCTTCGAGCTTCTGCTGAAGCAGGATAATCCCACGCTTGAGTATGAATCCTGGGTGCTTGGACTTCAGTCCGTCCCAGAAAGTCTGCGCCATCTTAGCGGAATCAATACGGAATCCGCAGAGCAGCTCCGAGATCTTCAGGAATTATTTGCATGCAACAAGGCAGTCATAGATTTCTACCTGTCTCGAGTGGTTTTTCCCAAGGAAGCGAAGGCATTCCCCAGCAAGCTCACCTGCTCCGGGTGGGATCTCGCTCAAGAGAAGAAACATCTCACAACCGGCTTTTCTGGTACCAACGACAATCGTTATTTGTTACCAAGCTCAATAGTCCAGCATGACCTTGATTACCAACGCAGCACGAATGCCCGAGTCCTGGCGTTCCTTCTGCGCCCGGAGAACAACTACTACACATGCATACCGCCTGGCCAAAAGGTGTCACACTTCATCGATGCCCTTATCGCCCAAACCCCCGAGGTCCGCGTGCTCTTGGATGTGGGTGCGCAGATGCTGGAATTGAAGAATCAGGAATTGGCCGAGACATGGCTCCGAGCCAAGCGCGACGCCCAAGCTGCAGTCTTTGTGAATGACGATGATGAGATTGTCGTTGTCAGTCGGGATGGAACAGTGGAGCCCCTTGTATCGTCCCCCTTTGCCCAGCAACTTGACCAGTGCGTGATATATCTGGACGACGCGCATACCAGAGGAAACGGATGTCAAGCTTCCTTCCGGCTTCCGGGCTGCTGTCACGCTTGGTCCGAAAGTCACGAAAGACCGCCTGACGCAAGGTTTGTGATCAGAGTTCCTGCGTATAAGTTTCGACAATGACCAATGACACAGGATGCATGCGAATGCGAAAGCTGGGCAATGGACATTCAGTTATGTTCTTCGCTCCGACAGAAGTTGACCGAGGCATTCGTTCGGCGACACAGAAAGCTGATACCGACGATGTCGACGTAGCAGATATCCTGCACTGGGCGATGCTCGAAACCTGTCTTGACATACAGATGCGTGCATCGCACTGGGTTCAACAGGGATCGGATTTCAATATACGACATTCCGCATGGGCTGAATTGTCACGTACCCCTACTTCGATCTCAACCCTGAAGGCCGCCTGGTTACAGCCTGAGGAGCGTTCGTTGGAGGATATGTATGCACCACGTAGTTCCCTACAACCATTCGGGTTTTTCGATCCAGACATTCAAAGGAAGTGCGAAGAACTCGGATTCCTCTCGGCATCGGCAAGAAGCATGGATGAGGAACAAGAAAGGGAGGTACTTCACGAGGTAGAGAGAGAGCGTCGAGTGGAAAGACCGCCCAGGGTCGAACCTGCAACCCATGTTCTGCACGCAGACGTCCGTACTTTCGTGAAGACTGGCCAAATTCCAAAGGGGTCCCCCGCATTCATTCAAGCACTGTCCAGCCTTGTCAACACTACTGCTGTATTCCATGAGCGCAATCAGTGGGCACAAACTGTTCTAGTCACGCATGACTTCACTCGTACGGTGGGGACTCCCTCTTTGCTTCAAAAGGCAAATGATTATCTGCGGCCAGTCAATTGGGTTATATCCAGTAACGTTGGACGCTCTCCACTGCTGGTAGTATTGAGCCCGAACGAAGTGAACACACTACTACCTGTCATTCGCAAAAGCAATGCAGTTCATCTATGCATCTATACACCTCGCATAACAAAACAATGCAGGCATGCGACAACCTTCGCCTCTACTGTGTTCCTTCGACACCACAGTTGGAACCATTGGAACCACTGATTTCCCAGCTCAACCTTTTTGCCGGCCAACTCTATTTTTCCAGTTATGAGAAGTATCTCCACACTTGCGGTTTCTTAGGGCTCAACGCACCAGATTTGGGGGACGAAGACTTGATAGTAGACAGTGATGGATTTGTCAGGGGGGAGAATCGCCCTTCTGCGAGGGCGTCGTGCCCGTTCAAGTCATCCCAGCTTCCTCCGCTGAAAGAATTGTGCGGAATGAGAAGGAAAGGCATGGGATATCTGCCAACCCACATCGGAAAAATATTGAATGGCCGCATCCTGACTGGGGAAGATTTTCTCAACTGAGCGTTTGTTTAGGGTACGTTTTGGCGTCTTTCTCCCGGGGACCTGACTGACTGCAGTTCTTGTCAACAGCGACTGTATCGACACTAGGGCCCGATATAATGATATTGTGACGTTCTTCGCAAATGTATTTGTAGTCGAACCTGAAACGTTGTAGGTCTTGTTACTGCTTGAGTAGATTCCATGTCAATCAGAATGTTGGAGATTTAAGTTCATTCTGCCGCACAGTTGAAACCCATTATACTATATGTCTGATGCTATGGCGGCGGTGGTATGCTAATTCATACAGTTCTTCGGTCAGTCATTACTCGTACAATACAGCCAGTGCCAGCGACTTCCGTCAGCTACAATTATGGTCAGGAAATTTATATATGAAGCAAGCTTCAAACCCACCTTTTCATGCCACCCCAAGAGCACGCTGCCGCTCACATCACCCCAGCCTGGCATTCCCATACCCTTGTAAAGATACTTCATCAAAGTGTCCTGAGCATCCTGGGAGAGCGCTTTAACGACGTTGTTTATCTCTGACGATTTCGTACTATTCAGTATCGAAACAACGGTCTGCAATGTCAGGTTCTTGCGCAAATGTCAGCGTATTGGTGCGGTATGGTGTAACAACAGAGTCACCTTAGCGTCCTCGACATTTGGCCCATAAGGTGTGCTGTCAAGCGCAATCCCCAGGGCTCCTGGTATGTCACCCCTGCGCGAATGAGTGGTGCTCAGGTTAGATCATATTGCAAAGTAGCGAGATGGGACTTGTACTTGGCTAATGTGCTCCGGACTGCTGCCTGCTTCTGTTTTGCATCGCTTAAGACCTGAGCAGGATCGCGTGGATCTGGTTCACAAAGCTCGCCCTCCAATAGCACATCCTCGTCATATGCGTCGATGTCGATCTTTCTAAAAGACATGGTTGGTGTGGAATGACCAGGAAGATGCTGCGATTGTCGCAAGTCACGTGTCTAATTATAACGAAAGTGATAATCGACAGTAGTCAAGCACCCTGATTCCTGACTTGAACATGAATTCTTTAGTGTGACACCAAATGATTATATTTTTGTAGTTAATACTGATGAAGATGTCTATTCTAGAGCTCGTATTGAAGAATGCACGCAACAAAAAAAATAAAAGTCGAGCTTGACCTAGAGGGCCTTGAGCTCGCCTATCCGATGAGTCCCCTTGATACGGTAGACGTAGTGTAAGTAAGTCAGTCAATAATTTAGTAAAACGACAGTTAAATGGCCTGTCGAATCACCAATGGAAATAATCCAAGACCACCACGCAGAATTGGAGTAACTGCATCCCAAGCGTTAAGCGGAAGATACATCCAACAGGCTATCGAAAGGTGAGACGTTTGGTCCTTGCCCACTATTCGCAGAAGGCGATGGTGTCAGATATGCCGATGTCAGAGGACGGGGACTGTTAGATTGTGACTGGGTCCTGGTAGAGTTGCGGCTAGGTAGCGGGGGAGCAGCTGGGTTAGTCGGTCGACGTGATGGAAGAGGCGGGGGAGCACGCTTGATTGCAAAGCCGGTATCAGAGGTAGATCGGCTGCTTGAGATGGAAGGCGGAAGTAGTTGTGGAGATGTGCGACGCGGGTTATAGTACACATCTTCTTCAACAATTTTCGCTGTCACCAACCTTGACTCTTCCTCATCTTCAGGAACGGTACTAGTGACACTCTCTGTATCGAAACCATGTCCAAATCTCGTAGATAGATGACTCGTGTCCATAACACGACCTCCGAGAAGGTAACCGATATCGTCTTCGCTGTCCTCGCTCGCGGCAGTATGGTCGTCTTCAGATGACTGCGCCGAGCTTCGATAAGATGATGACAATGAAATGGTTTCCGTATACGTAGAGGGGAACAACCCCTTCCGACCGTTTGATAAAACGCCAAGCCACCAGTCATCCAGGACTTCATGAATAACAATAATTTCGTCACCAGCTTTGAAGGTGAGCTCATCTGATGAACCTGTGAAGTCATGTAACGCCCGAACAAGCTTTCGTGCATATTGGGAAGGCGGCTTCATGATTTGAGTCGGCATTTTGGGGGACCCATTAAGTAGCTCTTTCGCCTTCGAGCTGGGTGATTTCCGAGAAAAGGATCGAGAGCTTGGAGGGCGGGGAGAGTCGGTGATATCTGTCTCAGGGTCATCATCGTTGGTGAGAGTTGCAAAGTTATCTCTGTCTTTCTTCCCTCTTCCCGTCATCGAGCTCATAGCACTCGATGCCCAACCAGTAACGTTCATCATCTTACCCGACTTGTCTGCCTTTGGAGTCTCGGGGGTACCAGATGTGACATCACTATCAGAACGTTTCCGTGTAGCATTGCTATCGGAACGTTTACGAGACGCCCGCGACGATGGTCGTGAGATAGTCCTGTTCCCTGCGTCCGACTTGCGGCGGGTGGAGATAGGCGACGAATGATGCTCATCGGAACCGTCGGAGGAAGCTACTGCACCAGATGCGTGGGAAATCACGGACGCCTTAGATACAGAATTAAATTTGCCATCGTCTGTGGCACGTGAGAAGACAGGAGGGTGAAAGGTCCTCCCTTGAGTCTCGAACTTTGCCAGAGTGGACCTAAAGATATTTGGGATCAGAAGCTAGATCCAGGCTGGCTGGAATGAACATACTCGTCACACCAGTTTGCTTTCACATCCTGCAATACTTCGTAGTACTGCTTGGCAAAATTGAGCTCAAGATCCAAAACCGATGTTAACTCTCGAAGTTGTTGTATCTCGTTTTCCTGAATAGCCTGCATTCGGGAGCGCACATCCTCAGCAGTTTCTTCGCTACGTCCTTGTCAGCAAGTTAGATGACTGATGTGAGGGTGTTACTCACTAGCGCAGACGGCTGCGTTGAAGCTCATCCTCAGCTTCTCGCCTCTCTTTTCTTTTTCCTTCTTGCTGCTTTTGATCTTATCCAACTTAGTGATGGCGGCGTCATAGCTCAGCCTGTTGAACTCAGAGTGAGCACCTTCACGGCGGCGGGAGCACTAGCTTGTCTTACCTCCTGCTCTCCAGCTTCTTCCGCTGGTGTTCATAGTCCTTAATGTCTTGAACGAAGTTCTGGCAGGAGGTGATGAAGGTATCCTGAAAAGTGAGGGCGTACGCCTCCTGCAGGGTGGCAACCTTGCAATGGGCTCTACCCAATTTCACCAGTGACGTCCCTGGACATATCAGCTAAGGGAAAGTAGATAGACAAAAGAGTGTTGGCGTACCGAAAGCAGAATCGTCTCCAAATTCTTCCCCATGGGAGATCATCACGATTCCCAGTGCATCCAGCGGCACGAGTTTCTCCGTCTCTTGTGCAACGGTTGATTCCTTCTTTTTGGAAAGCACATGCTGGTAATCTTCTGCGGCTGCCTGCAGCCTTATCGCGTGCGATGTCAATTGGTTCTATACAGTTCTGCGAAAGGCGAACGCACTTCAGGATCCCTTCTTTTCGAAGCTCGATGTCCTGCTCGATGTCCTTGAACTCGTCTGTGACGATAGTCTTATCTCGCGAGGATATTTTCTCACCAGCCCACTGTTCATTCCAACAGCTGAGTAGAGAAGTCACGTAGTAGTACAAATTGGCGACTAACCTGCCTCAACTTCCCGAGCTGTGATACGAACCACCTTCATGACTACATGACTCAAGAGCAATTAATAAAGGACTTGCCTGTCTACTGGCCATGACAGTAAGAATGAAAAAGGTGTGCCACCGTAATGCCTGTCAGACAGCGCTTATCAGAGCTATTGTTGTCTTTATCTCATGTTTCATTTCGGAGTCAAAAAAAATAAGGTGAGTCGTGCCACTTGTGCGTACTTAGCAAAAGATGATCATCGAAAGCCTTGGCGAAATACACACTTAAGTACAACAATGCAACGATTAGAATAAGATAAGACTGCAAAAGTAGGGTCGACACAGCAAGGAACCGTAGTTCTATAACTTTCATTGCATGCCTCGAGATGCCAGGCGCAATCCTTCGTGGACAGCAACAGCCTCCTCAACCCAAGGTAGTCTGAAGAAGTCGCTCCTACGCAATTCTTCAGCACGAATCGTAGCACCTTCGCTCGGTCCACTCCCAAGCACACTTTCCAAGTCACGAGACTGTGACGCCAACCACGTCTGTATGAAATTAGCTGGGTCTCTGGCGAAACTTTGAAGGAATTGCCGCTTTGTGTGCGAGTTATGTAGCGATTGTGATAACAGCGCAATCTATAATTTTAGGCGTCAGAGAAAGAGTCGGACCAGAGGGAGTGAGCATCTTACCTCATCATCCAACTTGGTGAGGTCGGACATGCTGTCTTTACTTGATTGTACCGTCACCATGATACGGTTCTTCAGACTCGTGTCCTCCATCTTGACTTCAATATCCCATGCAGAAGGGCGCTCTGGGGGTACCTGTGCTGGATTGATGGAGTAATGGATGACTACAGGGTCTGGAGGCATCAAATATCGATTGACTAGCTCTGGCAGTTGGTGAAACATAATGCCGTCTCCGCCAAAGATCTGCAATCATAAACTTCATATGATAGTGAAGAATCAGCAGAATCAGCATACCGGTCTCAAATAATCGTCAGCGCGTATTCTTCGACGATCTGTTTTGTCTTGCAGGCCGTTTATTTTGATATAATTCCACATAGCCTGGATGATGCCAACACGACTCTCCTCTTTAATGCCCAAGACATTGCCTGAGAAGTGACATGAAGTTGAGAACTCAAGTCAAGATGCGCGAGACATACCCAGGTCTGGAGCCACTTTATACTGCTCTGGTGTCTGCTCGAGATATATTATGAGGCGCATTTTCGTTGGCTGGTCTCCGGTTCGCCTTATGGTGAACCCATCGAGAGGCTGCTGAATAGTCGGACCTCGAGGCCACTGAAACAACAAATCAGAATAAGACAACCACCTCATTTCAACCAAGCTCGCATACCTCGACGACATTCCCGTCTGGATACAAAGTTGGGTCGCGGTCAAGCTCACGATCATTCGTTTTATGAGAGATGAGAACTTCCGAGGAGGAACCCTGTCCCGCGCACGTTGATTGGGAAGCTTCATGGGCGTTAAAGCAATGCAGTGATCCTCGCTGAAATAGACGTGCCTCTAATAGTCGCCCTTCAACTTTCAGGGACCAGGCTGGAATTCCCTGCCCCGTCTCGAAGTTTACCCCCTCAGCACCAGCTTCGCCAGTTTGCCACAGCTGCCCAGAGACCGTATGGCTCAAGAATAGCCGCAGTGTACGCACAGTCTGATTATCCGTTCAATAGACCAATCGTATGTTATAGGCATGCGAAACATACAGTGGGATTGCGCGCCAATGCGTCTTGCACTTCCACTTTTTTCCGGTTCATTGTCCAGTCAAGCTTCTTTTCCATCTCTAACAAGCTTTGGTACATTTGTGAGTCCTCGGCGAACTCTGGAAGTTGCGCAAGAGCATTTGGGACGGATTTGTCTGTAATTTTGCGTCTCCTTGGGATTTTTCAGTATATCAATGAATATAAGAATTCATGGACATCGTACTTTGCAGCTTTCATCCCGTCCATATTGATAGGCGTACGAGATGATCTAGCACTCGTCCTAGCACAGGTAAGTAATTTGGCAAAGACGGGTTTGCTTATGTAATGTTTGTCCACCAAGTCACAACAGCTTCAAGTCCTGCCCCAGACCCCGATTTTCCTGCAATTCAATGAATTTCAATCAGCCACCTGGGTCGCGTTGCAATATGACAAGCCCCGCCTGACGTTGAATGTCGTTCACTCGTATCCTTTCATTGTGCTCGGTATCGCGCTGCTATTATTTCCAAACCCTATGCAGCCGCGGTAATTTTCTTTTCGAGTCTATGCCTGTCTATGCTAAGTTCTAAAGATACGAGTCCAAATACACCTTTCCATATAGGCCGCTATGCTGTTAGTCTCTCCAAATAACCATAATGTCAGCCAGCATATCACTGCCCTCCGTTGCGGACGTGAGTCGACTGCAATTATCACAACTGAAGTCTTTGCAGAGCCGATTCAGAGGAGTCGTGAGTCACTCAGTGTGCAATTACTCTCGGCGTGGGCCCAAACTCTCATCGAACCCGGACACACGAACACTGCTGGCGTTCGTGATCTTGATTAAACCCGGCGGCAAGTAGATCTGAATAGAAACTTGTGGGATGCATTGACTGCTGCAAGTGAGAAAACCCTTGCTGGGACGGAAGACTCACCAGATAATCATTTACCCGTTGAAGAAATCAAAGAAATCTTCATGCAACTCAAGTCACACCAATGCGCAGTAACAAAAATTGTTGGAGGGTTAGGTGACTCGGCCGAAACCGTCTTTTCGCTCATTATATTGTCTCAGATTCCATTCAGCCGTTGGGAAAGACGAACTCGCTGTATGTCGCATCGATCTATATGGTAAGCATTTTCATTACAAGAAATGCACTGAGCTGATGATCTGGCAGCGAGTAACCCCACCCTGCAGGACCTCATCGATGGACGATGGACCCCAATACCTGTTGACGGACAGACACATGTTACCGTTTCGTGGGGATTAGCCTCAGATTCTTTTCCTTTTCCATGTCCTTATCATGTCTTGGCACCGTCCACACTACATGTCGTCTTTACCGCTATCGTTGTCACCGATAGCATCTTGCTTCCTCGTACATCTTGATGTCCGAAATCCTCGTCGTCGTCCTACCTCAGTGTTGCCTTTAACGTCCGCTGAGACTTTGATCTAGCATCATGGTTCACGCTCTTCAGACGGGAGAGTGTGCAACATTGTAGCTTTTGTCAAGAAAGTGTCATCTGATGGGTCAGGCCCCCCACACCTATTTTCCAAACGCGGAACCGTTGATGATGAGTATCATGAGAGGGTAATGAGGGGGGAACGGAGGGAGACCCCCCACACTGATCATCTCTCAACCATCGTATCTTAAAGCATCCCATTACAGCATGCCCCAAGAGAAAGGAGGGACTTTCTCTGACTTTCCTAGATGACAGAACCAGAGGCCCTGTCCTCCGCCTCATCACGGACAATGCAACAAAATTCTTTCCGTTCAGAGGTCAGTATCTACGTC
Organism: Suillus subalutaceus; assembly: GCF_016647625.1. Taxonomy (NCBI): domain Eukaryota; kingdom Fungi; phylum Basidiomycota; class Agaricomycetes; order Boletales; family Suillaceae; genus Suillus; species Suillus subalutaceus. Next base: position 18,440 of record NW_024540740.1, read on the forward strand.
TACCTTCTGCAGCAAATAGCGACCCTTTGACACGCCACGGTTACATTCAAGACATGTAATAGGTAATCCTAATTAGAAAGATTGTTCCGGTGCTCTATTCAATCCATCGTATATCAGCAGCTTCATGGGTTTCTAAGCCGCCTCGTTCCTCGGCGGCATAGAATTTAGTCTACGCGGAGTGACTCTAATAGACTGACCACCCTTTTCGCACCTTCCTGCATTCCACCGTGAGTCCCCTAGGGTTATAGGGCGTTGTTTGTCATGGGAAAAGAAGGGCTAGTAATGTGGATTTGGCAGCAGTTTCGAGCCTGCGAAACCTCGTCAGGGGGATACCGCTACCCCTACAGCTTGTACTTCTAGTTCTACTGTGCTCCGTGTGATACAGCAGTCCGTGCGCAATCTGACCCATTGATGGAGAAGTTTTACAGATGTGGCCTAATCCTTATCATAGACGAACGAGTCTCGTGAGTCTAGGCCTTAAGCCCCGAGACGATAAAGAAAACGATCAGACTACGAGCCTTTCGACTTCCCGTATAGAATAGCGTGCGCATATATTACCTCCCCACTTTCAAACCTCGCCTCGACTCCGCGCTTCCGCAAGACTCAACTCAATCGCAAATTTCAAATCATCGTCCATTTCATCTAAATCCAGGGGCGCCCGGAACTCTCCCTCGGGCCACCTGTCATGAATTTCCATGCTTGCAGAAGAAAATGAGGCACTAGACGTGGCGCAAGATAGGTGTGCCACCTGTGGGGATGAAGCTCCATGGGATGAAGGCGGTGACCGTAAGGGCGTGCTCCACGCAGAACGAATGCGCTCTAGGCTGCTGGTCGATGACGAAATGCTAGTACTGATCGAGGGAAAGTGTTCGAAAGAGGACGACGTGCTGCGAGCCACTTCCGGCGAAGACCTTGTACCCGGCGAAGAACTCGGCAGGAATGTAGGTATCCTGAGTGGGCTTATGGTAACGCCAGCTTCCATAGGTTCCGGGACGAAGACAGGAGACACCTGTACTTTCTCATTCGTCATAGGACGGGCGGCGCGTGGATAGGCATGGGAACAGTAATCAGAAAGAGAACTGGGGGAAGACTGGTTGGCAGAACCATGCGCTGTTGAAGAACTTGAAGCGAGTGGCAAGAAAGTTTCGTCTTCAAAGTCAAACCTCGAAGACACATTCATCGAGGGTATGGGAAACTCGGCGATGCTCCTCTTCCTCGCGGGAGAGCATTAAAACATATTCTACTGCCTCTGATTCCGACAGTCCAAGTACAGTGAGAGTGGAAACGTTGCTCGCGTTCTCGCCCCATGGTATGGCGCGCATAGGCATTCTCCTCCGCTAGTTCACGTTTGGATTCGTTGATAACCTTGTGCAGATCGTATCGTTCTGCAACGTTCGATCAGTTGAGAATTTACAAAGAGTAAAAACGTGCGTACGTTGTCCTTTGGAAATTGGGTTCCTATTCGCACGAGCATGTTTGCTTTTGTGCGGAGCATCACGGTGGTGTACTTGTCCCACCTTCCATGACATCACCCTATTGTCAGCAATGATGACCAAAGTTCCTTTTCAATCACAATCTTGCTGACACCTCCAACTTCGAGACCCGGTGCAGCACGGGGGACTGGGGACGAAAACAGCCTAAGAGGCTCCAAGGTGAGTGCGTCCCATACTGTCGCTGTCCCACGTGCAGAGCCTGTGGCAAGAACAACCGAGTTCCAAGCAAGCGCAGTCACGGCGCCATCTTCGTGAGCCTCGAATCTACGGGAAGGTACGACGGAAGAAGATGTTTGAGGGTGTCCCAATCATAAATGCCAACGAAACCTAGCAGATCACCAGTGATGATGAAACTGCAATCATCTGGCTGCGCTGCAAAGACAGGTTCGGTGATGGAGTTGTATCCGAATGATGGATCACCAAATGCGGTGGTTTCATATTTGCCGGATGTAAGGTCAACTACAATACGATAGAAGGACGGGTGATCGGAGTACCCGATGAGTAGCGCTGCCGTTGTCTGTGAGTGGCGACGGACACATAGCACAGTTGGCTGAGGTTTGGGTATGAATGCATCCTGGGAGATGGTTGTCCCTTGGGAATGGGCGACACGATGCGATGTTGTGCAAAAAATGCCGGGCTGGATAAGTCGTCCGAATGGAATTGTCGGGACGATGTCCATAAGATAACGTCTCCGCTACTCAAAGCACCTGCGATGATGCCGTCTGCAAGAGCAGAAGACACCTTAAGGAACGGGTCGCCACAAGCGATCGGAGCTGCTTGTCACTAACCACAAG
>NW_024540741.1:0-20667 GCF_016647625.1 Suillus subalutaceus
CGTGTCAACTGGGAACAGCGTGTTCAAGAGCTTGTTGTAAGGTGCATGTATTACATTCTCGAGGGCATCATTTCCTGCTGCTTGAGCGATATCGAACTGTCCGTTGCACTTTCTCTGGCCACATCGTGCTTAGACGCAAGGTGCGTTTGCTGAGTCACTCCCAACAAATCACTTGCGAAGTAAGGTCAGTATGGGCGTTCAGCGTGTCTGAAACGTTTTTTGCTACTAATTTTGTATTTGTATCTGATTATCGTCGAATTGTCATTGTTTATCTCGGCGCAGTTCAGCATACTGAACTGACGCACAATTTTTTTAATTCTCCTCATTGAGGAGTGACTATGCACTATCATTTATCTATTTGCTCAGTCCGCCTACCGGAGACTAGGCGCACACGGGGATTTGACACAAGTATCGGAATACAGGAAAACAATATTTAGTGTAACAAGTAAAGAAAATCACAGTGAAGGCTCACGGGGAGGTGTGCTGAGCGCAACCCAGCTCTCGGTATCCTTGAATCGCTGTAAAAAAACCATCGATATCTGATTCCGTTTCCTCGGTGTTGGGTAGGGCTTTCTCTCCTCTTTATCGATCGTAGGAGTTGTTTACGTCGGTTGAAGGTGTCTGTGTCAAGCAAATCGAAACACATCCACAATAAGGACTCCATAGGACTGGGTCTATGTGCGAGCTTTCGGGAGCTTGGAGATGACCCTGGAAATAGTACTTTTTCACGCCACATGTCACGGCGTCTAAAGTCGCCCATATCATCGAAGGGTCGCGATTCCGCTGGTAGAAGGGCTCCGTTCTCGTAACGCAGGGAAATCCAAACCAAGCACCACACAAACGACTCCAGATCATGACGATATAGGTGTTTGACTTCGCCCCGTTGACCCTCTTCAGTGAGAAGATCGAGCGCCATGAACGGCACCGTGCCCGTGCGCTCGTTGCCCCCGAGGACCTGGGTCATTCGCCAACGAGATAAATCGTAGTCGTTCAAGACACCCATCAGCTTCCCGTCTATCTCGTACCACATCATGTTTCCAGGGCTGACATCTCGATGATAGACCCCTTCCTTCCACAGAGTGACGTGACCTGCACGCTATGTCAATGAGGAGTCACACAAATGCAATGAAACACATACATAGAATACATTGAACCCACACGACGAAAAGCTCTTTGTCTTTGAAGCTTCGTGATGGGGTAGAGCTTGGGGAATATGAGGATGTAGAGCACGCGACTGCCTGTGGTGGGGTCTGGAACCCCGAGCGCTTCTCGGACTGCGGACGTGGGATTTGTGAACGTGTGGTGCCAAAGCAGCTCAGGAACATGGTCTTTTACGGTGGCGTGCACCTTGGGCGATCTCCTTGACCTTGTCCAAGATTTTCGGCTCGCTAATGCGATTCACCTCTCCCCAAAAGATCTTGGCTACCATCCCACCTTGGATGTTTGGGTATTTCTTGGCGAGCGCTTCGCTAGTGACAGGGACCACATTGGTGGCGCGTCCTTGTAGTCCGTAGTGTGTCACTCTTTCGTCGTCGCTAGTATGAAGCAGCAGATCCACCTCTCCAAGTTCTTCATCCGTGATTTTGAATTCGTGGCACCGTTTCCCCCTCAACTTGAACTGGGAGGAAGTCCTTGTTTCGACCCAATCCTCAAGCTTGAATCGTTGTAGAGCATACAACAGCACCATAAATCGCGGGAGATCTTGAATGAAGTTGATGCCCGAGCTTTGAATGGTGCCTTGTCGATCATAATACCAGATCCACATTACATCGTCTGAAAAAGCTGTGGTAAGAGTACGACCACTCTCGGCAGACGAACGAACCCACCAACGATGATAAGATTCAGTAGATAATTGACTGCAAGGTTGGCCGCAAACATTTCGGCGGCGTACAGACCCGTCTGGACGGTGACATCTGGTTCGGCGTCCGTGTCATCAGGGTTCATCTTGGATTTTTTTGCAGCGGATTCCAAGGTGTCCGCGGCCTTGCGCTTGGAGCTGGACCCGCCCTGGGAAGGCTGTGCAGCAGTAAGGCCGGAAGATAGAACTGTAGCTCGGCCGATTTAGTTCGACCTTGGAATAAAAAATGCATTCACTTACGTGCAGTGTCGGACGCAGGTTGTGTTGCACGGGTCTGCGAAGGGCCTGGTGCGGGGCGTTCAGACTTAAGATGATCCACCGGCAGATATTCTGGCTTGGTAGGGACATAGTCCTCCACTTTATATGAAGAGGGCAGTGGCGGTTGAATCCCTTTCTTCCTCCCTGGCGTCTTTCTCTTGAACTCGATGCAAGCAAGAACATCTTGCCAGAGGAGATTTTTTCGGCTTTACCGTTGCATTCGTATCCATGTGAGCCTTGCGCTTCTTATTGCGCTTCTTGTCATCTTTCTCGTCGTCCTTGTTCTTGTTCTTCTTTTTCTTTTTCTCGAAGGGAGCGCATGCACTATTCAAAGGAAGAATGACGAGGTCGGGCTTCCGAATTGATTTTGCGGTCTGGTGGGTTTGGTGCATGGGCATATCGTTCTGCTGACAGATCATATCCACGGCAGGGACAGGAGCACCCATTCCGTCAACCTTGATCTCTTCAAGACAAGCGAGAGCGATATTAGTGGCTCTTATAAAAGGGCCGTAGAAGTGGTTTTCGTCTCCTGGACTCATGCTTGTAATCGTTATAAGCATGAAAACACCCGATCAGCAAACTGAGAAGAAGCACTCACTATTCTTTTAGGGCTGTCTCGACATCCGAAGACTTTGCGAGTGCAGTGGACACCTGTCCGTTGCAAACAGGCAGAACTGCCTTGAGGCACTTTTGCAGGAGCTCGGGCTGTTTAGTCTCCGGAGTAGAAGAAGCGTGCTGCAGGAGGGCTTGCAGCATGGCATCTGCCTTGCACTCCTTAGCCTGCTCGATATCCCGCTGAATCCATGGGCGGACTTTGTTAACCCTTGATGAAATGTCAGGCGCTACTCAATAAAAACCAGGAAAGGTGCGCACTTGACACCGACCAGGCTGATGTTCTCGCTGACGACGGCAGCCCCACGGCTATTTGGGGTAGATTCTATTTTACTAGCACCATGAGCTGGTGCGTTAGCGCGCGGTGGAGTGGATGATGTGCCTGTCTCGCCGGTAGGGGACATGACGCTAGGTGGTGAAGTTGTTACACTGACTGAGTGTTGTGGTGAAGTGGAGAAAACTAAGAGGACAAGAAAGAAAGACCGCTTTCTGCTTCTCTTATATCTGGTCGTCCAATGTGGCGCAAATGTAGTGGACCATCGATCAATCTGATGTGGACTGATGTGGCGGTTGCGGACCTGTTCATGTTGCAAGTGCAGTTTGACTCCGACGACGCGTTCCCATCAACACGCGCACGTGACTCTGACTTAGCTTATCGATTTCAGTCAAATCCATAGTGCTAGACCAATCTTAACACCCAAACTTACTCGCGGTGCTAGTTCGTCGAACATAAGATCGACAGCAGCGCGCCAGGTATATGCTTTTCATGGTGAGAAGGACTACGCTATCTAAATCTCCGTGTAATACACGATTCATCATGATGGCTTACCGTATCCGAGTCCTAAGAAGTTCATCTTGTTCACAATCAAACAAAAGCTCTTCTAAGCATCCTGATTTCGGGGTTTGTGTTCTTAGAGTAGAACGAAGTCCGACGCTCGCGTCGTGGTTGACAGAAAGATTCAGAAGACAAACGAGCGACTCGTTCAAATTTCCCTACTTGTATAGTATTATACACACAATCGTTACCCCCTTTTAGATCCCTGTGTTGCCAGTGCATGCCACTATCAAGGGCCATTGCTATGTATCGTGGATGTCGATGATGTCGGATAATCAATACATTTGATAGATTTAACCAGCGAAATCGAATTGCAGTCATTGGCTATGTAAGTGCTCGTGATACTTACATCTCAAAAATTCCTCGGTCACCCCTAATCTCTCGTAGGAAATTGTTCTTAATTAGCAGTTATTTTCTCAGATGACCAGATTGACACCACTTACAAGAAGTCTGTTGCTCCATCCGCCAATACTGTAGAGGATAGTGCCGGTCCAAATACATTCTTCCATCTTGCGCAATTTCGCCTGACTGTGACCGGTCCATTGTTCAGCGTAGCACCACATAGTATCACCGTGCTCAAACGTCAAAATTTTCGAGTCTGATTTCCTTTGGTGCGGTGTGAATTTCGAATCTTGCATAATCCTGGCAAGAATGGAAAACGCATATTTTTTGCTGCCGTTCGAGCTGAGAGGGCGTGATAGATGCCTTTGTATCAAGGAAAAGCGAGACAAGGCAAGTTTTTGTCTCCTCCACTACAGTTGCACTGCTGGGCTCTAAAAGATAAGACGGCAAGAACTCATGTTCATGCACACTGGCCAATGCAAGACCTTGAGATGTCTGTCAGGGACCTGTTTGCGATGATGCATCGAAGTTGAAGCTATCGGAGGCATTGAATTGTTTGGCACTTCGTAGTCGTAGTCGCCATCCACGGACGGGAGTGAAAATCCGACCTGTCTGATTCATGCACACGTTAATTTGCGACCAAATCACAAGGATGCGCCATTTCCAATTCCTAGTCAGCCATAAAAAGAAGGTGGGCGAGGGGAGTTGAAGAAAGCGGTCATATGAAGAAGGGCAATCATACCGTTCTCACTAGACAGAACAGAACTCGCCGACTCAGTCTCCCAAACGAGATCCTACGCGCAGTTCAGCGGAGGACTCGGGATACTAACATGGGAAATACAGTGGAATGCGTGATTAATATCGGAAGGAGCTAGAGTCGCCTGCAGTGGGTATGGGAATTTTGGGGAGACCGAGGAGTTGCGCATGATCATGAGGTCTTGAGGTCGCCGAAAATGGGCTCTGGAGTCAGTGGCACGGTCCTGTGCCGATGTAGATTTCCACGTTCGTATCCCCGGCGTTAGGATCCTGAGCCCATTCGAGAGAAACAGTCACGCATATTCGGGTAATATTTTCAAAACGCCACCCGTGAACTTGTGACGTGCAAACAGGATGTGAATGTAGAACCTGTACCACTGGCTCTAACTCTCGACAGCGCTTTATGGGAAGCAGTTCGTGTGTAGAATTTCGTATATACATATATATACAGGCCAGCGCTCAAAATGCAGAGCTGTGCGTATGATGATGGTCGAACTTGTGAATGAAAACCTCTGCTCTGGGTGGGTCAGGATTTGCGTTGCCAACTTCTATATATAGGCCCTGCCGGAAGTTTCCGGCACCACACTGTTCTCGACGATGAGCTCAAACTCGTTCAAGTTTCTACTAAGCATCCTTACTCCTCTGTACTTAAGTAGTCAAGACTGTCGTTCCTTAACCGTTACGCCGAATAACCGTTAGGCCAAAAGGCAGGGATAATCAAAACTCACGCCGCAGACAGTATTTATGCTGATTGTGGGAACTCAGGTAAGCCAGCCAGCTGCCAGCGGGCTTACATCCTCACATCCTTTCGTTTGAACTTTGCACTCATCGCCCGCCACTCCTTTTAGTTTGGAATACACATTCATCAATTTACCTCGATCATATGTCCACTCAATTATTAGCTCAAAACCCACTAGTTACACCATCCCCGCAACATTACTACTACTAGTAATTGCATCATCGTTCATACCATGGCCAGCGACTCCACCTGCTCACGTCCTACCCCGAGCCACGCTCAGCCCAGTCCAACCACACCCTGATCGTGTTAGCGTACTTTCCACCAGCATACACGAAATAACAGACACACAACTATGGTGTGGTTACAATGTGTCAATAAGTCTGCCGACCCCCCATAGTCTCGGTGAGCTGCCTTCGGACCTTCCGCCGTTCTTGCAGATCGTTAACCCGGAATTTTTCTCCACCAAGTCTCATGACATGCTGATACACATTTAGATGGTATGAGGGGGCGCCGTCGCTACTGGAAATGAAATATTTAGATATCCGAACCGTGACTGATAAAGATCGAGAGGTTATCATACTTGACGTTCTCTCACGTTTCCCTCGAACTTCACCATGGACCTAGCACACGGAGCTTTGGTCGCGATTTTCCTTACGATGATCGGTGTAACGTCAAGTTTTGCCAAGAAGAAAGCACGAAGACAACTCCCTTTACCTCCAGGTCCAAAGCCCCTGCCTATAATTGGCAACTCGCATCGCATGAACACCGACTTTCCTTGGATCACATACAAAGAATGGAGTGATATCTATGGTCTGCCTTTTCTTTTGCTCCTGTTCGACATCCATCATATCTAACAGAGCTCTAGGCGACATTATATACTCTCGTATGCTCAACCAGGACGTCATCATCTTGAACTCTGTAGACGTAGCACGAGCGATACTTGAGAAGCGCTCAAGCAATTATTCTGACAGACCTCGTTTTGCTACAATGGAACTGCAAGTAATACGATTTTGCGCTTTGAGACCTACTCATACTGCTGCTCTTCAAGGTTAGGTATTGCATTTAGGACGGTCATGCGAAGCTACGGTGATACTTGGCGCAGGCACAGGTAAGCATGTGTTCTACACTCCTTGGCATTGCTCACGCATCACATATTTTAGACGAATATATCATCAAGCCTTTCGCCCTGAAGCCGCTGTGATCTACAGACCTATGCAGCTTCGCAAGGCGCATCAGCTCTTGGTCGGGCTCCTCCAAGACCCCGCTAATTATGAACTGCATCTGGAGACGCACTCAGCATCCATCATCATGTCCGCTGTTTATGACTACGAAACGAAGCCCAATGATCCCCTTGTTTCCATGATTCGGGGGGCAATGGATATAATTCTTCATGCTGAGACTCCAGATAAGGCGGCTATCATTGATTCCTATCCTGCCCGTAGGTGATGTTTACCGTGCGAGAATAGCTTATTAGAACGCAAACGTAGTGACCTTAATCCCCGCCTGGTTCCCCGGGGCATCATTCAAACGTCATGCTTTGGAACTGAAGAGCGTACTCAAGGATATGGTTGAGAAACCATTTCAATATGCACTTGACAGAATCGTAAGTACATATCTTCTGGAGCACGTGACGCTCTGCTTAGGCGTTTAGTCCTCTGGGTTGTCTGGCCCTTCCATGGTCTCAGAAGGACTCGCACGATTTCAGGGCGACGCATCGTTGAATTGGCAATTAAAAGAGTCCAGCGCAACTGCATTCGGGGGTTGGTTTTACTTATACTCCTCATGTAACGTTGACTGACTGTACTGTTAGCTGGATCCGAGACTGTAAGCCCGCAAACAATTGCTTGGGAGCAACCTTCGATTAACTTGCCCTACAGACTCATTCGGTCCTACTCGTCTTCATACAAGCGATGGTTCTTAATCCAGAAGTCCAGAAACGTGCTCAAGCCGAAATTGATCGTGTCGTAGGATCTGACAAACTCCCTGACTTTGGTGATCGCGTTTCTATGCCATATGTTGAAGCTGTCCTGCGCGAAACAATGAGGTTCCATCCGATTGTACCTCTCGGTAAGGCACTCGTTGCAAATGCATGGTCCCCGATCCGTTTATGAGCATTCCCTTAGGTGTACCTCACTCTGCTGTGAATGACGACGTGTATGAGGGATACTTTATCCCGAAAGGTGAGTAGGGAGCCCGAGTGACAATGCCTTGCCTTACATAGTCTCGATCAGGAACCTCTATCCTAACGAATATATGGTACGAACAATTATAATATTTAGTTTTCCCCCTCTCACAATCACTGTGTTCACAGGGCGATGACACACGACGCAACAAAATACCCCGCTCCATTCGAATTCAAGCCCGAACGATTCTTCACATCCTCTGACGATCTGAATGACGACCATGTCACTCCCGTTTGGGGATGGGGCCGACGCATATGTGTGGGGCGTTACATTGCAGACGCGAGTCTATGGTCTGCGATCGCTTCCATGCTCGCTGTCTTCGATTTCTTGAAAGCTACGGACGCAAGCGGGAAAGATATCGATTTTGAACCTCGGTGGACCCCTGGAATTACATCGTATGTAGCTCTTACAAGTACTGGCGTGTGTAGTGCTGACGACTCGCAGGCGTCCTGTGAACTTCCCGTGTCGGATCATCCCTCGACGACGTGACATGGACATAGAGAAGCTAACATCATTGATTAGCACTACTGTGTGATTCTTCGATTATGATGTGCACTTATTTTCTGATATTCTCCGTGTATGTCGCCACTTGTAACAGGCATGCTACCAGCTTCTTTAGTTTCCCCGCACCACGAGCCCCCGATACCTGCCTTGCATCGTGATGGGTAAATCATCCGAGGTCACATTCATCGTGTCTACACGTCATAACCTTGCTCAGTGACGCTAGCGAGGAATGCTGATCAATCATTACTCATTTCCTATCATTTGAGCTGAGCAATTTTAATTGAGATCCTCGCTACTTCAACTTGCAGCTTCATACCAGGACAATATTCAAACTTTACACCACTTCTTCATGATCATTCGTCCAACAATCATACACTCGACTCCGGTCAAAGATTAATACATGGCAGACGTTGCACCTTTCAGCATTTGCACTCTCCCGCCTTGCATCCGCACCTGCGCATTGCGAATCAGGCTTCGTGTACAAGAATAAAAGACAATGCCACTCACGAATCACCACAATTGCAGCTGCTCGAGCCACACGAGTTAGCAGAAACAGGGACTTGGGTGACCTGGAATATTGAGATCAGATACGAAATACGCGTGTGCGGCAAGAAGCCAGGCTTACAGTGTTCATATTGTAGTGGGTGGGTTGATGTGTTAAAGGTCTCTAGGGATTGTCGTCTCCTGCTAACAAACGCGAGTCCTTTATAGTTCGATGTGTGTGGTCTTGTTGGCGATTGCTTAGAAGAAACAACGTTCAGTTCTGCAACCACTAGGCTTCCCTGAGTGATCCCTGCCATCATCCATCTGACCGCGCGGTACACGTGCGTCAAATCTGTGCTTCCCAGGAGTCACTATCCTGCATTTGCATGTTCGTATCATAAACTTTAACCCCCAAACGAGACGACTGAATTGCAATTGACGGGGATCAAAGCATGCATGTAAGGCGGTGTCTGGTACCCTGTTATCATTCGGGCATTTCTCGGTTCCTTCGAACGAATTCAAACCCTGAGCAAACAAAGTCCGCTCCACCGCGTATCTGCTAATGTGCGCGTCGCCAGTGGTTCTACCAGCATCCTCGCTGACGAACTAGCGAGTCTGTCTCTGACAGAGCAGGAGATACTGCAATTACTCGCAGAGGGCAGGGGTACCACCCAGTATGGCGGTATTGGGGTGCTGGAGTCATGCGGAAGCTGTCGACGGATGTTTACAGCGAGTGCGTTGCGGGCCCACATCCCAGTCTGCTCGGAGAGTTGAATGTTGTGTGCGTATTACTAAATAAGTCTGCATTTATTACAAAGTGTTAATAAAGGAGCTAATACACTAGTAAGCATGCGGGGAAATGAGGGTATGTTGAGACCGTTAGATACTGCTTGGGTGACGGCCAAAACATTAAGCTGAAGCGAAGATGTTGAACAGAGTCTGGGGTCTTTTCATTGTGAATGACGTGAGGGCGTCCGGACTTTGTTTGCTCAGGGTTTGAAGTCGTTCGAAGGAACCGAGAAAGATCCGAATGATAACAATGATAACAGGGTACCAGACACCGAATGATAACAGGGTACCATGAACCCCATGTACAGGCCAAGGCTCAATAAATACGGCATCTCCCCCCAGATTTCCCTGATACATGCCATCCACGCCTCCGCCACCCTGAAGCCCAACGTTGGTGCCTAGCACAGCAAACAACACAAAGCAAAGAATCGTCAGGTTGTCCTTGTTATGATACAGTCCTTCGCTGATTGCGCCTGCAGACAGAGTGCTCGGTACACGAAGATCATAGCTGAGTAGGCGATGGTGAGTAGCGCAGCGCAGAACAGGCCCCGTGCCAGGGGAGCACCTGCATGAAGTTCATCGCCGTAACAGGTGTATCTGATGAGGTCACGGTAGCAAAGCTTAAGCCGCTTTTAGCACGTTAGATAAACGAACGAATCCACTGCAAAATGAAATAAAAGCGGTATATACCAAGAACATACACTCGTTTGCGAAATACACCTTGAGTTCCAATCGTTCGATACGAACAGGAAGCGCAATCCGCTTGCCCGTCACCGTGGTCCAGGCCCCGTGCGGGTTTTTATCCTCCAGGCCGGCCGGTATACGGGTGGCCGTGGAGCAATTTATCAGCGACAGTTCGTCCGATACGGATATAGAACATCTTGGAGCCTGTCAAGATTCGAGAACCACATTTGAAACAGCAGCCTGGACTTGGGAACGACATTGACGAATGAGACTAGACGAGGGTCCATACGATATCCACTTGAAGAGGTCGAGTCTGGACTGGATCTGGCTATTCGAAGCGTGTGCACAATTGTGTAGAATCACCGCTCTTGCTAGTTACGAAATACAGCGACTCGCGATTCCTCGTGGCCAAACTGTGTGCGAGAGTCTAAGAAGTGTGGGAATTAGGATGTCAGAGCAGGACTATACTGCCTCTCAACAGCCGTCAATGTATATCATTAATGTCAAGAATCCGTGATCATTTGTCTACATTTGGCCGTTGAAATCGCAATTCACCTCGAGAGTATTGTTGTATGAGCTTCGTAGCATCCGGGTCGTCTACGATGAAGCACCAGAGCTCTTCAGCAGCTCCCGTCATATCCCGTAGTGTCTGTGTGAGCTCTTGTGCTTGGGATAACAATTTCCCGGTCCCGTTCTCTTGCACAAGTTTCTGCCTCCAACATGCGGGTTTGCAAACTATGTTTTTCTAAAAGTTTCAGGGCATCCGAAATGATTGATAGCCGGAGTTGATAATCATTCGAGTTCTTCGTCAGGCTAGAATAGAGATGCTCGAAGTAGTCCTCAGCATGAAGAGCAGTTGTCTCTGCTACTGCTGTTTGAACGTCTTGGATGCGTTGTCTAAGGTTGAATCCATCAATTCTGGAATAGGGAACCAGCAGGAGCTCGAACACATACTGTAAACCGATGCGACGGAGATAACTATCAGGTAAGTGAATCGTGCTCACTCTCGCTATCGGATATGGATGTCTCTTGTTCGGTCACATGCCTCTCAAGCTGTGGAGAATGTCCGGAGCTTGGTATTGATAAGAGAACATATAACTATAAAAAAGTGTGCAACTCACAGCTGTGTGGTCTTCGCAGGCTCATGGTTTATTCTGCTCGGCTTGCCTGCACGTCGTGCTTTGTATTTGGCTGCCATTTTCACGCTTATTGTTTCTTAATTCCTGCAACGAATATTAATTGAATGCGATACGAGACTGATCCCTGCAAACTGACCTTTCATAGTAGTCCTGTCTATATTTTCGTGCGGCAGCAACTCTTTCTTGCGCCGTTGCATGAAGGCGGGTCGAACCATTAAATATTCAGGATAACGAGCGGTCAGGTTGGTGAGAGATACGAAGTCAACTTCGGTGTGAGTTGCGAACTCATGAGATACACAACTAGGTACACTCAGTAATTATGGGAGATTTATAGGGAGACTACAAAAATATTGGTGTCACTGTCACAGGCCAACGGCATGAATTGAATTTTGAACGCGGCTGACTTTGGAAGTGAGTATGTAGTACATATTGAATAATTAGATAGTACTTCCACTGTGCAGCACCCAGTGAATTTACTAGGAAAATTGTCAAAGGTTCAACGATCAAGCAGCCTACTAATCATTTTCCTGCAGGGGCAAGCAGGCTGTCGTGGCAAGTGATAGTATACTGTGGCGTGGCGCGTTGCTCTCTTGTTCCCAGTGCGGGACTGCAGATGTCCATGGCCTCGTTGAATGAGCGATACCGAAAGCGGCTCCAACAAGCTGATGCAATCCATGCGTCGTCCCTGAGTGGAGACTCGGATGAATGACTGAGTTCTTAAGGGCTGTGACGATGCTGCGCTTGTGACTGATTTATTTTTGGGTGACCCGGCACGGCCGGATTAGAACGGCTGAACTATACCTTCCTGCCCTCCTCGGCAATGTCCATGGCAGTACTTTGACCGTCCCACTTTGAAATACGGTCAATCAGACCCCAAACAAAATGGGGGGGGAAGTTGAAATCGAATGTCCAAATACCCTTGGCTCGTCCGAGTAGGCCTGCGAATCGGCTGCACGTATCGGCGACTTGAAGCGGAGGCAGTACTTTACAAGGTCCTTAGGAGATGCTCACCAATCTCTGGGTGTCAGGACTCCTACAGGAGCGACGAGAAGGTTGGAGAGTTGGTATGACATCATGTTCTCACGGCGTATGCTATTCCCGATTGTAAAGTTCTTAAGACATGATAGCAAGGTTGCCTGTATCATCCCATTTGAACAGTTCATACCGCCCATAAAGCAGAAAACACGAACTTCAGCTTCAATCCCCTGTTGAGTAGCTTCCTTTTCGCTGCAAATCTCATAATTCAAGGGGCTTTGTACATAGCTAGTTCCAATATCGGTGTAACGTGCTATAGGACTTCCATGGGTACTGACGATATTCTCGATAGTACCAATCGTGTGGGGAACGTCTACACAGCAGCAACACCTGCAAATCAGGTACGCCCCCCTCCCGGTACATCACGCCGTCCACTGCTGGCATCCGTTCAGGCTGGTCTTGTCCAATTCCTCCCTTCAAGCTCTAGTGCAGTCCAGACTCCGCATGACGCGTCCGGGACATGTGTTGCCAATATTCCTCACCCAAATGTGTCGCAAGGAAGCAACATGTCACCATCGTCATCCATAGGAAGTCCGCTGCGATACTACCCCCCATCGTCATTCCAGCTGAATAACTATTCAGGACAATACACATTATCCCAGCAGCCCCCGCCATTTCCAACCACGCACCCACCCAACCTATCCATACACACACGCCATGGATATGTACCACACTTTCCTCTAGAATCTGGCCTGTATCAACAAAATCCGCTGGGATTCCGACCCATGATGCAGGCGCGCTCACCACATAATGCGGGCGGGCTTCCTTACCCGTTGGGCGGTAATTCGGGAATGCACTCCACTGCAAATAGTCCCGCAACTCAATCTCCGCTACCTATACAGCAGCCTCCCCTGGGCGTATCTGGTTCACATACCACATTACAATATCAGCCTGTGCGCTATCCCAGTCCATACACTCCTTACCGTTACGACCATGCATATGAGCCAAACCCCATACCAGTGGTACTACAGTCCGCCTGTCCCGCCTGGATTTAACGAGGGGATCCCCATGCATTATCAACCTCGGTACCCAATAAACTTCCCACCCTTGCATGATTCTCCTTCTCCTGACTTGGAGACACATTTTTCTCAAGTCTCCATTCATGGTGGTCCTACTTCACCTGTGCAGTCGACTGCTCCACCGGCGGCTCTGCCTGCAAGGCACCCACCTCAGGTTGTATTACCAGCTCCCCCATCATCATCGGCTCCGGTATCAATTTCTCCCTTAATATTCGCCCGCCCCGAACATCATGCCTCGCCCCCGTCAACACATACTTCTCCATCCCGCCCTCATTCTGAACGTCCCATTGTACGTCGAGCTTATCATCCAAATCCCCCCTCCCACAGATCCGAATGGGTGATGTGGATAGGGAATGTTCCAGGTGGGACCACCCACGACGAACTCTGGAGATTCCTGAAACGCCCTCCTATGGACAATGGCTCGTTTGAGTCTGAGGCCGATGGTGTTTTATCGATTTTCTTAATCTCCCGGTCAAACTGCGCATTTGTCAACTTTGACACAGAAGAGCACTTACGGCGTGCAATCGTGCAGTTCAATGGGCAACAGCTCCATCCACATGAACGGCGGGGTCCGCGACTTGTTTGTCGAGTACGTCGCAAAGAGGATGATCTGCGTGCTGGGGGTAGGTGGGCAACGGGGAGTGGGCGTGCACACTCGCTATGTCCGTGAGAAATTTCAGCAGGGACAGATGGATAACCAGGTTGCTCCAAGTGAAGACGATCAGTCATCATCTACCGGTCGCCATTCGAGTCTTATCGAGTGAGTCAGGGCATCCACTGGCTGTGGCTACATCATTACAGTCGAGTGATGAGGAGGCTACCAGAGCTCGCCAAGGTTCGCAACCCGGAGACACTGTCAAGACTCAATCAAGTAGCTCCTATGCATCGACGAACTCCAGTTTCTTGTCTCGGCATTTTCCGAAACGCTTTTTCATTCTCAAGTCTTTGACGCAGGTTTGTGTTTTTGGAGGATCACTAATTTTGATTTGGTTTTGATGCTTTGACCTTGTAGTTCGACCTAGATTTGAGTGTCGAAAACGGATTGTGGGCAACTCAAAAGCATAACGAGGCCATTCTTGATCAGGCTTACCGCACTAGCAGCGAAGTTATCTTGATATTTAGCGTGAACAAGAGCGGAGAGTTCTATGGATATGCACGGTATGTAAAGTTCCATGTTTTTTTTTTCCAGTACTGATCTTTTTGACACACAAGGATGACCGGTCGGATACTGAAGGGCGAGCACAGAGTTTCCGTGGGCGCCGCATGCGGATGCCTCGGCGACCTCTGTGTCCCCGTCTCGGCGCCAGCCTGGCAGTCCTAGCCCACTTGTTTCCACCAATCAGTCTTTCTTTACACCATCAGAGAACCGTCTCGTCGAGGAGTCGCCAATGCCTTTCACTCCACATTCTGGAGGGACCCTGAGCAGCAAGCCTTCTCCTATGGAACCTCATCGATCATCTGCACCAGCTGCACTCGGGCCTCGCCCACGACGGGAAATTTTCGTCAGAGCCTCCAGCTAAGAAGTTTAGTAGCCCCATGAAAGCGGAAAAGGCTAGGTTCAGCCGCTGGATTGATATCCAAGGATTTTGTAAGTGCGACTGCCGACATTGTGCTCGACAAGAATGCACCGGTCCGAGCGGTACGGGAATAAGGGGAGCACGGATGGCACGAAGTCGGTGGTATCTGCCTTGCAAGCTGTGGAGGAAGAGAATAACAGTATAAGTAGCGATGATGGCGATTGCTGGGAAAGAACAACTGAAGGATGATGTGATGCCATCGATGACAAAGGACGCTGGGAGCGATGAACAACAGGCTTGGGGACAGCCGTTCAAGGTGGAATGGCTCTGTTACTGACCGTCTTCCTTTCTATTCCACTCGACACCTTCGAAATTCTTGGAACCAGGACCGGGAGATCAGGTCTCGCGGGATGGTACGGAGGTTGAACCAGGGGTGGGTCAACAACTTTTGGAGCAGTGGCTGGCACTCGCTGCTCCGACGATAATGGAGACAAGCGAGTCGTCCGCTGCTGTGGATCAACGTGCGGCCAAGCCCACGCCGACACCTCCACCGGCAGCGGTTTTTAGACTCAGGAGACAGTGGGGGATCGCAATGATCGACACGCTTTACACGGTCTCAAGCACCACGAGAAACCACAGCATGCGCTAACCATCATACATAGACATACACCATTCATTTGATTCGTTCATCCTCATCTTCATCATCCTCAGATACTTTACCACAAAATACTTGGACGTTCACGTAACAAGAATAGTCTTTTTATTTTAGGTATACCTTGGGAGTAGGGCTGTGGTTTGTTGTCCTTGGTCCAATGCATGTTTGTAACGATACTTTCTGATCTCCATATCCTCCTGAAGTTATACACGTACAAGAAATCCGCTCGCCTGCAGACGGAAGAAGTATTGTTCATATTCATTTCTTGTCTACAGAAGAATAAACGACATTTGCTGTATCTTTTGCCTCATTCCCTGTTGACAAAAATGTCCCGAATGTCGTGACAGATCCTCGGGAGAGAGTAGGACCCCCCTTTCTAGATTCAAAAAATCGCTTTCAAACTCCCCAACGTACAACCAACGAGGCATAGCAATGTGATACTGTTACCTGAATTGTAAACGCAGGCTCACCCAAACATCTCCTGAAATAACATGTTCAATACGGTGTCCATGATTTGTCTGTGCATGCAAACAAATCATTGACAACGTATTGAACATCGACTCGACCTATAGCGAAAAAAAGTCACGACACTGCTTCCGCCACTGGTGGTTGCGATCGTGATGACTTGAACAGACCACGCAAGTATAAAATGGACCACGCTGTAGAGACTTTTGTGAGTCAAGGAAGGATGTTCCAGAACAGCAAGGGTACTCAATAACAGCTACGGAAGACCATACACGATACACGGTTGTGAACACGTTCGTACTAAATGGAGGTCCCATCATATTCTGAATCATAAGGAGGTCAACCTGCAAAATTGTTGATTTGGTGGTCCACACCGGTCGAACTCGTTCATTGTTGCGTTGAAAGTCCATGATAATTGGTGCCTGAGCAAGTAGATTTGATGGACATGAGGCAGCGGGTAAAATAAACGCTGTGCAATGCACAGCCGCCATGCCGAAGGGGTGTTAGGAAGTACAGGAAGGGTGGTGAGACGCACGCACATTCAATTAGCTGATTTGCTTGCTCTTCTCTCAAGTTGCTAGCCTCTAGGTAATCTGGACATTCAGCATTAACGAATTGACGATCAGCTTCAGCAGACAAAGTGTACCGGCACCTTCAAACGAGTCAGGCATCTATCGAATCACTGTCCACGTCAGACCACACACGACACGAGAAAGCCTTAGCCTATACTGACGGTCCTTCGAAACCTTCCAAACGAAATCTTACCCGTGCTACTTGCTCGGTTCTCTGGTGGACTGGTCATGACTTTGAGATTAACGCAGCCCGTTGTGCCATCGAGAAATCGGTTTTAACACCCAATGGTCGATGGGCTGTCACGCTGTCACCACCAAGGAGCTCAAAGCACCTGGCCTTCCCAATAAGTAAGCCTTATTAAGCTTGGTGCTTACGCGTACCGGCAAGCTTAATTAGGCTTGGTTACAGTAAACCTCCAACACCAGCGTTAAATATCGCCCCAAATACCTTTTTACCTTACAGCTACACTACCTACCCGCTCAAAGGGTAAGGACCCGCCCCCCGCCCTCCCCACGTATACGGCACTTCCTGCGACCTCCCCGATTTACCTGAACTTTGATCAACGGCGGCTTCCCACGCCCTTTCTGCTCTTACCCTACACCGTCGACGTCACTGGGCAGTTACAGCCAACAATCCAGGCATCTGGCTAGTCCTAGGCACTGCACTGTCCCTCAAGGTACCTGTGCTCCCGCTGTAGAGACTTGTGTTTCTGCAGGCTCATATGGGCTCATTTTACGAATTCTGACAACTGGCCTTCATGGCACAACTCGCACCATCATCCACCATGACTTCCACCATGGAGCGCACCACTTCCCGCGGAACGCGCCATAGGCGCGACACTTTCCCGCACAACGCGCAGTATTCCCGCGTGCGCGCCTTGCGCGCTTTCTCGCGCTTAAGCACACTATGTCGCACAGCATCCAGGAGCATCCATCCATCGTCCAACCAGTCCCTCGGTATTCCCTTTTCATTATCTGACCATATTTAGCATATTACACTTCCCATTTCGTTATGCACCCTTACTTACATCACCTTACCTCATTTACATACTTAGAGCGCTCCCTATTCGGCTCCGAGCCCTGGGAGAGCGCTTAGGTAGAACTTACATACACTCATGTTCGTTTTACACCCAACAATTCCACCTCACCTTCCTACCACTCAGTATCTATCATCAGTTAGTTCCATGCAATGCATGTGTCCATCATCATTTTGAGGCCCTAGCATCAGTCTATAGCTAGTGGCACCTTCAGTATCATCCATCTAGATCCGCACTTTTCCTCTTATCAGTCTCAGTATCCGTCTCTACACTTGTGCACTGCTTGCACTACCTTCCCGCGCTCCGTGCACCTTCGCACTTCGCTTTCCCGTGCGCGCCTTCAGCGCATTTCACTGCCATTCACCAGGGTTGTTCAGCATCATTCCGTGGATCCTTGCTTTCCTTGCTTCCCCTTTAGGGTCGAACGTTCTTGCATTCTGCGAGTATAGCAGCTAGGCAGAGCTGAGACTCCTTATACTGGCTGAGCACTTTTCTATATGTGCCTGCCAGGTTGTGATACCCACACCGCCATCCTACTAGACCTCCTCTGTACCCACCTGCGCGCTATCCTCCTCATTCCTGCCACCCTGCGCTCCGCCTCCGCCATCTTCCTAGTTCCTGCCCTGTACCTACCTGCATGTCATCCTCGTCTTTTTCAGCACCCTGCGCTCCCACCATCTTCCTATTTCCTGCTGCATACCTACCTGCACGCCATCCTCGTCTTTTTCAGCACCCTGTGCTGCCACCATCTTCCTAGTTCCTGCCCTGTACCCACCTGTACGCCATCCTCATCTTTTTTAGCACCCTGTGCTGCCACCATCTTCCTAGTTCCTGCCCTGGACCCACCGCCCGCCATCCTTGTCTTTTTCAGCACCCTGTGCTGCCACCATCTTCCTAGTTCCTGCCCTGTACCTACCTGCACACCATCCTCATCTTTTTCAGCACCCTGCGCTGCCACCATCTTCCTAGTTCTTGCCCTGGACCCACCTGCATGCCATCCTCGTCTTTTTCAGCACACTGTGCTCCCGCCATCTTCCTAGTTCGTGTCTTATACCTACCTGCACACCACCCTTCTCATTCTCGCCACCCTTAGATCACGCTGTCCATCATGCCGTGCAGGACAGGGACTCCAGGCTGAAAGGCCTTGTGCGTAGAAAATTATATCACCATTGCTTGCTCTTAAATCTTCGTCTCCCCAGTGTCAGCTTAGTACTGCAAGACGGTCGAGACAACATGGTGTAGTGGACATTTGCAAGTTCGAGTAGCCTACTGGAGTTGCTGTTATCATAAACTTGTATAGTTCCACAAAGTCAATAGCATCAAGTGAAGCATCTTCCCTCCCTATCACATGCCTGAACAATGTTTGATTTCTGGAAGACAAAATGTAAGAGTCAGAACATAGAACCAAACATCTAGAAGTGAAAGATTCGAAAATTTTGTGGAGTAGAGGAGTCGAGTCTAGTAGAAGGTTCAAAGGGTCAGAATGAAGTACCAAAAATGTTGAAATTGGTGAAGTTGTGTGGAGTAGAGGAGTCGAGTCTAGTAGATCATGGTGCAATCATAGACATCGTTGTTTCATCTTGATGTGTAGATCCAAAGATTTCGCCTAACCTATCCAACATAGCATCACAGTCCAGGAGAGCACTATTAGTGTCAGAATCATTGCTGAAGTGAGGAGAGGGTGTGGAGAAGCGAGTATCACGAGACACATGAGGTGCGGGAGTGGCGTTGGAAGTAGCGTCAGACAGCTGACGAGAGGGTGCGCCAGAGGGTGCGCCAGAGGGTGCTGGAGTGGCGTTGGAAGCATGACAAGAGGGTGCGCCAGAGGGTGCGGAACTGGCCACGAGCCTCATGCTCGTCATTGTCTTCTTCCTCAGCGTCATTCTCCTTATCACTGTCTTCGACAGTAGCTGCACTCTTATACTTCTTGCGGCCGCACAAGCTAGAATCCATGGCTGTGGGCTTCTTTCGTTTCTTACCCTTGTCAGATCGAGTCCGTCGTCTATGGTCGTCGATCTCGCCATGGTCGAGTTTATCATTGTGCTCCTGGAGAACTTTCTCGAATTCCTCGTCCGTTAAAGTCTTCCAGTGCGTGCACCCCGACTTCCACCTCCGGAAGAGCCTGTCGAGCTCTGGGAGGGCGCTAGACACTTGGCTAAGGTTGGCGAACGGAATATTGTCAGGCCACCCCTCTATCATGACTTGGTAGCGTTGGACAATGTTCCGGAAATAAAGTGCCCATTGCATGTTGGCGTCAGGGTTGCCAGTGATCTGACCTGTATAGCAGTAAATTAGTTATACATCATACAGAATGGGAGGAGGGACTTACGAAGAGTACTGTTGATAATATTGCGGATGGCTGCGCGTGCTTGAGACACACGCTCTTGGTGATTTTGTGCAGCACCTGGTTTTGTTGTAAATAAGTTAGAGTTCTACCGAAAAAAAGCAGCAACTCGCACCTTTCACACCTTGAACCGCAAAGCCTTCCATCTTACCAAGTAGATCTTGATTGTCGACGCCCATCACAGATGGCATGAAGTCCTGAACGCCTTCAGTCGCAAAGGCTATGCTTCGAAGGGGAAGATCAGTCGACCCGCGCGTGGTATAGATATGCTTTCTGCGCCTGTACGACATTGCAGACTTTTAAGCTATTTTAAACACATGTATGAGCCAAAGAAAATTCAGAGGGGGGGACACAAACCTCAATTTCGACAGCCTTGAGTGTTTGAGTGATATCGTTGACCTTCGATTTGGTGGAGGTGCCACACCAGTAGCCTTTGTTAATGACCAGTCGGCATACTCTTTAAGTAGATCTGCCCGCTCGTCCTTTGAAAGGTTGTGGTACTCGTCCTTATGCTCATGAACGAGCTGTTGAAGTGCGCCTTTGCCTTGGTTGCCTGTAGGAGATACGTCAGGTGCAATACACAGTGAGAAGGAAAAAAAAACTTACGATTTTCGCTGGCCTAGGTTTTTTTTCCAGCAGAACGCATTCCATGCGTTCAGCTTGGAGCGCTTAGAACGCAGGATCCCTTGGCCAATGTACAGTTCATTCTGCACACGGCGAATGCTTTTATGGTGAGCTGAAGCGATAGTCTTCGTGGCCTCGTCGATCTGGCCCCAAGCCTCATCAAGGGCGATTTTGAACTGACGAGACTTGGTGCGTCGGTTGGCTGTGAGTAGGGGGG
>NW_024540742.1:0-20596 GCF_016647625.1 Suillus subalutaceus
TACTAAATTGGAAGCAGATCGCCGTGCTGGATGGGCACGGTGACCGACGCTGTCTGTGGCATTGCAATATCTCCCAATTCCCGCATCCTCGCAAGTGCATCGTACGACGAGACAGCGCAATTATGGAATATTGACAACAGCCAGCCCATCTTTGCCCCTCAAACATACACGATCACTTGACCGCCTGTCGTTTTCGTCACATGGAAAAACTACTAGTCACTGGTTGCCGGGACAATAATGCGTACATATGGGATGTTACTACGATATTAACTTGAACAGAAGCTGGCCTCGATGACCTTCTTTTGGATAAGCGCGACAAGTCGCTACTCGCTGTGCGTGAAATTTCATCGACAAGTTCTCATTGCATTAAGCTTATGCATTCTAGGCTAATGTTACACGACGTCCTGTCCGTCAGCCAATCAAGATCTCTCCTCAGGTACCCCGTGGTTTTTCGACGACACACCAAATCGTGCTCATGTACGTCACTAATTATGTCTCGTCCAATCCTGTTTCATCACAATCCTCTCAGTTGTCTGGCCCCCACTCTTTATCATCACCATCGCATAGAAGCACTCTTCGTAGCCGTTTTTTATCTTTACTCCGCCCCATACACCCCGATGCACACGACACGCCATCCCGACCTCGCCCTTTCCATTGGGTTCGAAATCGTCTCTTTGCCAGACAAAGCGGTGCAGATATCGAGCTGCACGAGCGCCCCTCAGCAATAGTTAACGTCCCGCATTGCCAGGCCAAACGTGTATGTCACTTATCCTTCTCGAATGTTCAATTCCTCCTGATATCATTTTTCCTTCGAACTCTATCTTACATCACGTAGAGAAACGCTTCAGCAAGAGAGACACGGAGGCCAATCCCGAAGCCAATCCGGACAAACGCTACGACGGGAAGCTCACGTCCTCCAAATAGCACCATCACGCAGCAGTCCAGCGGCATGACTCAAACCCAGTCATCTTCACAATCGCATGCTGCCATCTCTACCATGCCTCCCGTCGTCGGTAATATAACTGCGAGCACTACCCCTCACGTAACGATAAAATACCCTGCACGTTGGACTCGCTTCTGGCTCTTTATCTGTTGTGCGTCTCCTGAGTATACCGACGGTCATCCTTAATCTGCCACTCCTTTACGACGACCACTCCCCGTCATTCGACATCTTGTGATACGGTTATCTTACCCCTCGAGCACACACTTACAACGTCATTTATTGCACACTTTATGCAAGTACCGGGTGCTAGCGCTCAGGTAGAGCTCGAGTGCTGCGCGCACATGGAAGTTGCTTCCGCGGAAAGCCCTTACATATGGTAGATAGTTGTTCCTATATAAAACAGCCTGCCTTATCTGCTACAGATAGATACATTTCGTGTTTGTGAAAATGGAAGACACTGCTAGTTCGTAAAACTGGCCAGATCTAGAGGCTAGAAAGTACAAGCAAACCACGATCTAAACCATCAAAATCAAACTTTTTTGTTGAGCACACGCATTGGTTAGGTTGTTTTGATGAGAACATCTGCCTTGGTGTGTTTTTGGTGTGTAACCAGCGAAAAACGAACCGGACTCAGTTGCCGAGCGGGACCTTAGGCAATGCATGTTTAACGAGGTTTAACGGTGATCGTAACAGTATCAACTCGCGAAGGTTGGTTTCACTTTGTCAGATGAGTTTATGAGTGCATTAAGAAATTGAGTGATGGACGAGCATAACTTACAGTGAATAATCAGTGAACAAGCTTGATGGAATCAACACCTACAGCATATTAATTGTGTTCAAGTTCTCAACATCGCATTATCGTTGAATCTTCTCGAATGCCTGTAAATTATGAATGATAACTGGAAAACTTTCCGAGGAAAAGCTGAAGCCATCGCGGGGCAGAAAGTGAATTCCTTTTCATGGACAAACTATCACATAAAAAGAGGTTTTGGCACAATGACTGGGCCTACCAAGTTAAAATTAACTTCCAAGGATCTATACACTGCAAAAATGTTGTCAGTAGGTTTCGAACCAGCTCCAAGAGAAACGGATACGATGCCTCCTTGGGACAAAATCTCCTTGGCTACATTCGAAGTCGTTGCAATCATCGCGAAACCATACTGCCAGATTCGTGCGTGGTGGATTTGTGCCTTGGTTTGTGGAGAAAGATGGAACGTATGGCTGGGAGCAGTGATTGGGAGTTCAGGGTGATTTTTCGGAGATACAATAATGCATGTCTTATGCACCAGATAGGTACGAGCGTTAGCGGGACGACGAGCACCTTCAAGGAGCAGTTGAGTGGGGAGAGACAGTTCTACACCGTGTTGGTTCCACATTAACGAGTGCAGCTGTGTCAGGCTATTCACTTTCGGGCCTCGCGAGGACAATGTTAAAATCAAATGGATTCCACCTCCTACAGTATGGTAATGTAGATACCCCCCAATAGTAGGGGCTTGGTGATGTGCATCGCTTAAATGAATCACAGTGTACGGGTCGGTGTTGGCTACCGACGGAAGAGGGGTAGAAATAATGGTTTTTAATATCAGTGATTGCAAAAGTTCTGGATAGTTTTCCCGCGTAGTGAGGAACACGGTAAGATGTACGCCTTGCGCACGAGATATACGTCGACCATTGACGACTTGGATATGACAGACGAGCGGGTTGGAGGAGTTGGCTGGGGAAATGTGGAAGTATGATCTGGGGCGGCAATTTAGCATATGATACATTTGCCAGGGAGTAAAAATGGGGATCAAAATTGTGAATGATGGAATGGCGACTCGGGATCACAAAAAGAGACTTGGGCGCGTCCGCTGCACAGCATGTACTGCATCAGGAAAACCCTCCCATGTAAACTTAGACAAAGCTGCTCACATTGGATCTTTTCTAGCGCAATTAACGCAAACTAGACATATTAGACGAGCTAAGCACCCTAGCCAGACTTTATTGCTGATTTTCAATTAGCGATACCTTACTGCAATTAGAACAATTTGACTGTCCTTGTAGACGACTAGGAAAGGCTTTACATGCCCTAGGAAACACTGATAGGAAGACTTTCACACTTCGAATACACGAAAAAATTAATATGATTAAACTCGGGTATCAGGCTACAGCAGCGGTAAAGTACGATCTAAACGAGGAAAACATAGTGAATGGTGAGATATAGCGAGCGGCGAGGTATCAAGGATATAGGATACATTGAATTCCTGCAAAATACGGCATGTCAGTGAGATATTCTACTCATCGTCCATGCCATCGAGGTCAAGAGTGCTAGATCAGTGTCTTTGTCATAGACACCAATTGTGTCACGACGGAAACCTCTGCAAGTAGCAGTAAGTCAGAAATGTGTACACCAACTTGGATGCAGACTTACTGAACCTCCTCGTAGATATCGGCCATCATTTTATGAAACTTGACGGGAGCGGTCCTTCGGATTTTCTCCAACAACGCCACGTGGTAGGTATAGATGTCACAGAATTGGTTGCCTGTGAACTTGAAGTCGTCACCTGCCTTGTTCTTCTTTTGCAATAAGAGTAGCGTGAATCTGACAACAAATAAGATTAATGAGAAGATAAGTGCGAACACGAACTTACAGCTGTGCTGACTATTGCTACCATGGGGATGGGAACCTCTGGCCGACTGGCCTTGTTCTTTGCAATGTCAATGAAGCGTTGCGCAAACTGCGAACCAATAGACTTCGCGTTTTTTGAAGAATACCTCGTATAGAGTGTCGACAACAGGCTGCCCTTGGTATGGTTTCTGTCGTTTTGGTGAAGGAAGACCCTCTGCCTTGATGCGAGGTGTCAGTGCAATGTCAAATTCTCGCCCGAAAAAAAACTAACATCAAATATCTGCGGGAAAATATAGGAATGACTCGCCAGGAGACGATCAATGATGGCATCGCAGTTATGACTGAGTCGGAAGTATCCTGGGGCACATTTACAGGCGACATCCTTGATATCAGTGCGAAACAGGCTCGCACGAGCATCGATCTACAGCGTGTGTCAATATTAAACCATGATAAGACAGATCACTTACTAGATTGGCGAGTGCCGACAAATACTCGTCATCAACCATACATCCGTTTCTCAATCGGCACTGTCTTGTGGTGCTTTGCAGCCTGCAATAGGATTTCGCGCGCATAGGAGTTCTTGGCCACAAGTTCAGGGTATCCATGCTTGAAAGCAATGTATGCTTTGACCTCGAGGATGCCGTGTTGAATCACCTTGCGAAGATCCACGTTCTGGTCTGTAAGTCGAACTGACCCAGTCTTTGTGTAAACAAGATTAGCCATGGGGTCAGCATGCAAAGACTCGGACATGGAGGGCTCAGGTTTGATATCGAAAACGGAATCTTCGTCTTCTTCATCTTCTTCAAGTACAGAGGAGCGCTTGTTGCTTTTGCTGACGCGTTTGAGAGGTTGCGGTCCAAAGGATGACCTCGTCATTGGAGAGTCCCACATGGGGACCTGTTGAGTAAATTTTGAAAGTTTAGTAGAGTCGGAATCAAAATATAAGTTTCAAACTTACTTCGGCAGCATATTTCTTCTCTTTCGCACTCGAAGGCTTGAATTGAGAGCCCCATACAGGTGGTGGAGGTGTCGGTGACTGGGATGGGTCGTTTCGAGGTCTGCCAGACGTGCTCTTCACAGGCTTTCCCTGCTGTGCATTGGCAATTGCAGGAACCTTGAAGGTCGCACAGATTACTTATGTAAGCTAGTAGTGCGGAAAACTCACCTCTCCAAACAGTGCTTTTGCGATGCTCTCAACTGGCTCTGAATCTGAGTCCGACTCTTCAATATCGGTAATTCTATCAGAGGCACTCTGCTTGCTGGCATTGTCTGAATCGATATCCGACTGTTCAACGAAGACACGAGCTACAACTTTCAATCATTAGTAAGACCGTCTGTCCCGTGGGAACACGCAATGCTGACCTTTCTTCTTTGACCACCGAGGTGGCTAACCTCGACGTTGTCCTCAGAGTCTGAAGCGAGAGGTGGTGGCCGCTCTAATCATCAGGAAAATATGCTAACTCTATATAGCCCAGTATAGTGCCCTATAGCCCCCCATAGACCATATGGGACCTATAGCCCCATAGCTAAGTCCCCAATTATATAGGCCTGTAGAGCACGTTATAGTGGGGTATAGCACCATATAGTCTGTCTAAAAAATTTATATTCATCATAATAGGATCATTTGTATGACTATAACCATCTATACCAGGCTACATTGACCCTTATATCTTCTGTATCCTCTTGATATATGATGTTATACAGACCTATGACATTTCTATATAGCTCCATATCTCAATCAATTCATTGCGTCATCCAGATGATACATTTGTCAAATATTTATTTTACAAAATCTAGTATATCAGTTGACGACAGCATCATCAACATTTGCTACACCAGACATTGGCCTAGCATACTCCTCCATTGCATCAAAATCAACATCAGATTCATCACTGTCGCCTCCCTCTTCTCTAAGCTGGAAACGACAAGCCTCTCTATCATAGTGTTAGTAACAAGATCATATGATTTTAAAACCGCAAAACACGTACCCAATATCAGTCCACAGATCATCTCTCAATTTCTTCATATAGCCTGGAGTCTTAAGGCTATACTCAGTGAGTTTAGACAAGTAGTACTGATGTCTATGTATGACGTTCAGTAATATAACCAAAAAATATCCAAAAAAGTAAAATATATATGCACCTTGGTTGAAACACTGGTTCCTTGAACTCTACTACAACTGGTGTACCTGTGAGCATGCCCTTTGTATGCACACTCTATCTGAAGATGCGTTAAGGTTAGTATGAAATATTATTGAATAATAAAACTTACTGAAGCTGCCAAAAGCGCAATAAGATTATCAGGAAGCTTTTGAAATTCTTCCTTGTAAAGCAATCCTTCAGCACCAGCGCCCTGAAAAAATTGGCCCATGAGAAGTTGCTTGATGAGGTGTGTGCGGAAAGGAAGGTTCTTGTTGAAGGTCTTGGCCTGAATACACGTCTAGTCAGTATACATATACAAAGGTAAGAAGTAGATGGCGTACTTTAATGTCCATCTCACCACTAAGGAACGGCTCCTTTCTTGTAGATATAACCCAATTAGCTATGTCGGCTGAGGAAGGAAGACAATGTTGAGATTAGATTTAAAAATATATAACCTGAAAAGACATCACCTATTTCCTTGGGACGTAAATGCTGCAACATGAAAATCACATTCTCTCTAGCCTTCCTAGCCAACTCCCCCCTTAACTGAGATGCACCTGACCATACCTAAGAACAGCGTCAGTAAGTATTCATAAAAAATTAGTGAACTTACATATGCCAATGCCCTGCCTTTGAGTGTATCATCTTCACTAATGCGATCAAACATAACCTTCATTGGGGAGCCTGATTCTTTACCAGCCTCCTTGATACAGTTCCAGGCAAAGGCGTCCTGGACATCTACAGAAGGACCAGGAAAGGCGTTCTCCAGGGCAATTTTTACTCTCAGCAGTTGATGAGCAAGATCCACCAAAGGTCCGCATCCATCTTTTTTTAAAGATGCAAGGGTAGTAGGTGGTCTGACTTCACCTTTATTGGCCCCCCTTCTGCGACGCCTGACAGCCATTTCATCTTGCGACTCATCCTTGACTTCTATTAGCTAGATGTAATATTAGTTAGCTATGAAGTCAATTAAGTATAGCAGACGTACACCATTGCCTCTCTTCTTAACCACAGACTGCTCTCCAGCTACGTCTGTCTCTATTGCTGAATCTGCCTCTGGGTGACGCGAATGATCTGAATCTAAAACACATGATTGTTCAAATATACTAGCTGATATGTCAATGATAACTTACCTTCACTGGCTATGGGCGTATTCTTTTTCTTAGGGTCCAAGTGAGGCAAAATATCATCAGGATTGGCATCGTCTTCTACTTCTTCATCTGTGTCCATAGGTTTTGCCTTCTTGCTCACTATATCATGGGTGATGTTATCATACACACAAAATCTTGTTGATTACGCACCTTTTTTCCTCTTGTTATGCTCCGTAATCTCATGCTCAGTATTACTCTCTTCTTCATCTAGCATGGCGTCAACATTCTTCCTCAAACCTAATTCAATGCTCTATTAGTTAGCATTTGAATATCATTACATTAGTGAAAAGCATCACTAACCTTTGCGACGATTGAGTTCAGCTTCCTTCTTTTTTTGAGCTTGAAACTTCAGGAATTCGTCATACTGGTCATCAGTTATAACTTTGCTTGCTTTTGTCTTGCCTTTATTACTAGCAGGAGGAGCTGAGGAAGTAGGGGAAGGCGGTCTTTTGCCTTTGCCTTTCACTCGCATAGTGATGATAGGGTAGTAGTGAGAAAAGTGGTTCGTGTAAAAATGTAACCTGCTTATATGAGACCATGCATGTAACGTAACAAAAGGTCTACAGAATCTGGTGCATTGCAATTCTAGTGTAAGTTATACAAAAGAATGCATAGTATTGTTGTCTACCCATCCATTTTGATTCCTAATCCATGATGCAAACTCCTTGTCAGTCTGGAAAAACCAAGGACGCCCTCCCCCCCCTGTAGTCTAGGTTGAAATGGGTTACCTCACTAGATCTGAAGATAGCTATGTCACCATTGCGCAACTCCAGAACTAGCCCATTCTCCAACAAGCACAAGGCCCCCCCCCTCAAAGTGTCCAATAGGTATCACCAAACATAGATGACGATCACCGCTGTCTCTATGAGCTTTGGTGCGAACATTGATGTTGATCACTAGAGAAATGAAAGGAACAACGGGGGGAAGAGCGTTGCCAGGCAAAACTGAGGCGACCCTCCATCAGCATTTCGAACTCTTCTTGTAGGTAATTCTCCATCTACCATTGAAACAATTTAGCGCTTGGATGCTACGCAGATTTCACCGAACTTACCAACTGTCTTACCCACTCAAATAACTCCCCGTACACCTTTGAGATTGTTCCGTATACGAGTCTGTGCTGTTGTAAGTCCTGGGATATGTAGGGAATAACTTGACCATGGTTTGTGCGCATTCCTTCCTTCTCTAGCAGCCAAGGTTGAACGTCTGTTGGAGCGTTAAGGCCCTAGTATTATATTAACAACAAAATACTGATAGTCCATGTGCGCTAGCTTACCGATGTACAATGGCGATTGTACCAAGAGAGGTGCATAGCCTGGAAAGGTCTACCTCCAGGCAAGCGCGTATCCATATCTCCAAGCAAGTCTGCATTTCCGAGTGCAGCCAGTAAATGACTTCCAGAGAAGCGCGTATGTGGGTGGGAAGTGCAGTAGATACAAACGCCATCAACGACCCATCCTTGTTTCGAAGATCTAGGTGGTGACTGACCAGAGTTCAGTGTGCAAGAGCAGTGTGGGAGAGCCAGATACGTACTTTGGCATGATCTGCATTGAGATTAGTAAGTATGCACCAGGTAATTTCTTGACGCCATTGCGATAGAAAGTTTTGAGCTGTTGACAAGATAAGTACGATTGGCATCGGAACTTGCACACCCACCTTGTTGCGTAAGTCTTCCAGGCTTTTCACCCTTTCACCCGCCTCTGCTCGTAACCTCTCCGCCGCACTCCAGCTAGTGTTCAGGACCTTGTCGCGAGGAGGCTTGAAGCACTTGTTCTTAGCTGATGATGGATCAAACGCTGTGTCAATGACAACATGCGCGATCTCGTCCTCCTCGATGTCGGATAATGGTGGACTATAAGGACGACCTACACCATAGAGCTCACTGTGATTGACAGTGTGTAAAGGCAGCCTTTGAAGATCAGTTGGCACAGGCGCAATGCAAGCGCGCCAAACATGTCCACTTCTACGGAGTGGTGTGAATGCGCTAAAATTTGACTGTGTTAGTCAATAGATCGCATATGAATATGCCATACGCACTTTTGGATAATGGCATCAAAAAACCGATCAGATGCTGAGAAGTCCGTGCAGTCGATATCCTTTGAGATGGAGAATCTCTCGATCAAAGCGCGAGAGAACATTGAGGTCATACTGAAGGGATGGGAGAGTCGCATGCGTGCGATGGTGGGTACAATGCGTTCAAGAATCAGCTTTCTTTGAGGAGAATCTATACATACATGGTTAGTAGTCTGATCGCCCAAGACAAAAGGTCCGCTTACCCCTTGGAGGTGATCGTAGCATGTCTGCTAGATGTAAGTGCGTGGTTCCAACCATGGATGCGATGGACACTCTAAGACCAAGGCCTGCGATGAGTACTAAAGCATATATGGAGCCACCACATGCGATGGCAATGAACTTGCTACCAGTAGCATGCCACTCCAAAAAAGTGCGATAAGTGACCTTCGTCTCTGAAGGGCGGTCTTTGACTTCATTCTCATAAATCCCTTTCAGGTGTAAGCCTGTCTTGAGGCGGATGCTTTCAAAATGTGTCATTTAATCGAGCTAAGTGAAGATTCTAGATGGCGCACCTCTGACACTTACAAACAAGCGTCATGAAATTAATCATGATCATGAAATTGATACGAATGTCCTTGCCCATCATTCCTCTACACCTCACCACCAGTGATAACAAAGATTCATCGTCCACAGATGGGACTTGCACAAAATTCCCAATATCTTGCAGCCATCGAAGTGGATCGTGAATAGAAGAGAGACAATGTGCGGCTGCGAGCTCAGCAATGATTGCGGTAGCCTGATCGCTGCAAGAAATCCTAGGATCGTCTAAGGGACGTCGACGCCATGCACCTCAGTCGTTGAGTTTGAGGACCACTGACGGCTTGCTCTGAGTCACCAGCATCATGCTCATGCACTTCCCCCACTTCCTCCGCCCCCATCTGATCCGCCCCCACTTCCTCTCCATCTGCCTCCCATTCCTCTTCTTCCTCTCCGGGGCGCAAAACATCCTTCATAGCTAGAGCTCGAGCGGCAGCTCGAGCTCTACGTATTCGTAACCGACGTGCACCGCGGTTACAATCGTCGGGATTAGCATTAGCAACACGTGGTAGATTGGGGTCAAACCCAGGCCCAGGGGGCTCCCCTCCTGCAGCAAGAGTACTTTGATGGATGTCGGTGGTGAGACGAAGT
The DNA here is from genome assembly GCF_016647625.1 of Suillus subalutaceus. Lineage (NCBI taxonomy): Eukaryota > Fungi > Basidiomycota > Agaricomycetes > Boletales > Suillaceae > Suillus > Suillus subalutaceus. The sequence continues at coordinate 10,042 of NW_024540742.1, forward strand.
TTTTTGGGGGGATAGTATGAATCATTATCGACCTCAGCGTTACAGCGTGGCCTCCGACGAGCTGTAGATGTTACAGGGAGTTTCTCTCGGGTCATTCCGCTGTCTGCTGCAACTGACGTTTCAGATGTGACAGAATGAGAGTGCAGAGAAGTGGGGGTGGACGCTGGAGTGGGAAGGAAGCAGCGCGGATCAATTCCCTGGGAGAAGGGTGGATGCATCGGGGTGAGCGTTGCAGTAGGGCTGGGTGTTGAAAGGGATGGATGCATCGGGGTGAGCATTGCAGTAGGGCTGGGTGTTGGAAGGGAAGGATTCAAAGGATAATCTTGCGTTATCGCTAAATGTGACGCGGGGTGTCAAATTAAAGGGTGTCAAATTGATCTGATATACGCACCGTTATCTGCTAAGGCCCCTTGACCATAACCCAGGAGAAACATGTATTCATGGAGGGCATGCAATGCGGGGGTCAGAGGCATGTTGTTTTCCAACATCTGCATAAGATCATCGGCGCTGTCTTCCAATAAACATAAGAGGTTGTTAGCAGAATAAGTAAGGGTGCGAACGGGCACGGGCCCTGTGCTGGATCCAGACAATTCCATTGAATTGAATTGTGCGTAAGCGCTAAGCGCCAAAACTTTACTTTGCACAGATATTACAAATCATCAAGCTTATGCCATCACCTCCGTTGTTCATCGCATTCCCATCACTTCACAAGTTGTCCTATCCTGTCTGGCGGTTTACAAATGACTCAAGGTGACTTTATACTTCATTATTGAAAAAAACTAAGATAATGCATTGTCATTTAAATCAAATTCATTGCATGTTTTTCCACCTTTTGATAACACATCATATGAAGTGCGTGCATGTGAACAACTGTCGAAAAGAATGACCATAATTTAGGGTTCGGACCGTGATTGGAGGGGCCCGGCATGCGCTTTCCACCAATCATGTTCTTCCGCCTTATGGGCTTCACCCATGTGTCGCGTCATGACAAGACTTCGATATCGAGCGACGGTCGCAATGCTCCTTACTCACCAATGCCACTGGTGTTTGAATTCAAGTTCTGAAAAAATAATAATCGTAAGTATCTGCTTCTATCGCGGTATCCCCTTGCAATAGTACTCATGTTTGTTTGTCATCCCATCGATAACCTTTCAGGTAAATCCTGTCCCTGCGCCCCGCCACTGTGCATTCTACATCTTGACAACCAACTCTGCTTGTGTCCTCATCCTGCCATTCAAACACTTTCTGCGACATACAATGTCTTCATTTGTGCCCTTTTTCCACCTGAAACAAAGGTCATATAAATCGGTGAGCAAGGAGAGTCATACCATTGATTGTGGCTAATTTTTGATGGATAAGGTCCAATCGCGAGGCATCATAGCCAAGACCGACAACGACGAGTACCAAAACCAAGTGGTAGCGCAGGCCCGCAAACTCAAGGCCGACCTTCAGCCAAAGGGTCAGATTAAGGACAGTGAGGAAGCTTACAAGGGCTACTTTGAGATGCCCGCAAGCGATGCGAAGGACGTCACTCGCAGGATTATCCAGGAGCTGGGACGCGACGAAGTACTCTTTCAGAATCTTGTTTGGCCGGAGGACCCTACCCGACCCCGCTGTGTGAAGGAGATTCTGAAGATATTCGTGTGAAAGGGTTCCTCGACCAGAACAGTGAGTTCCCTATTCCATTATACATCATGTCAGCTACGCGGATACATAGATCATTGGACGCCAGCGATAGCCTGTCCCAGATCTTACACAACCCCCACCACGCCACACGCAGTAACGGGCCAAGTACCGAAGATCTTATGGCCATTTTTTTGAATCGATTGGTAGAAGAGGTGCTAACCTTACTCGGACCGTCTCATATCCATCGAAAGTGGTCCGCCGAGTATTGTCAGAAGGTCCTTCCAGGCTCGGCTGAAGATCGCAAACCCGACATCATCCTCGTTGATTCGGACTTACCTGAAGATTGGCGTAACCTCACTACCGTTGGCGAGATGAAGAAGAGTGGCGTTGACATCAAAAATCCGCTATGGTATGATGAGGTGGCCGAAACGGGCAAATACAATGTACGCCAGTCAGGATTCCCGTACTTTTGCCCCGGTCTTGCAATTCCTTGGTGCCCAGTTTACCTTCGTATTTTTTGATCGTGGTGGATCTGTTTGTCTTGACGTATTAGGGATACATGAAGATAGTGAGGAATACTTCAGGCTGGTATTGTACTTATCTTTGGCCCATCGCGGTGTGTACAATCATAAATCTATGTGTTTTCCAAACATGACAACTGTTGGTACAGGTCTACTGGGATTCGACCCCACAATCGTCCACGACCCTAACAGCGACATTCGTTTCATCCAAACCAAACACTTTGGGAAGGTACCGATCGATATGTATTATTCATCAGCAACAACCTCAATGGCAGTGGCAACTGTTGTCCGTCGGGTCACATTACCCAAAGATCGGATCAATCAAGCATTGAGAAACGGGCCGAACGGCGAGGCCTTGCAGAAATGGTTGAAGGGCATGGCTGACATGGAGTCGATTGTTGTCAAAGATACTTGGTTGGATCTCGCAACGCCTCATACAGAAGGCATGGTCCTGAACTATCTACGATTGAAAGGTGTTCAGGGCGTAACTCGATCTCTCTTTGAGGGACTTGTGCTTGTCCCCCCTGCATTTGTCCCCGCCGGCACTTGCCTTGAAATACAAGGAAGCCAGGCTCTACCGTGGCAGAGCACCGTGCACAATCGGCTTTCCTGGAATGTTCCAACACTCGCATTTGGCTCGTCACAGCCTGACATCCAGTCCTTAAAGCTCATGATGCCGAGCATGATCAGGGACTTGAACGCATGGATCGGGAAGTTTACCAGGAGCGTATTCTTACTCGACACTTCTTATACCCTCTATGTGCGCCAATCTATGAATTTTCATGCGTCTATGAAGCTTTGACGGGTGTCATGGACTGTATCCGGGGTGAGTATCAACAATAACTGGTCTCAGCTGCTACTGAAGTATCGCACAGCACATGGTCAAGCCTATTCACCATACCGCATCTCAGACAATGGCTCTGAGAGTGATGAGCTATTCCCTCTATCGTTCATGCAAGCAGATACCTCGCTGTGGAACTTGGGACTTGTCCATCCCGACAAGTCTGACTGGGGTCACATAAACAATAGCAATATCAGACGTGGCTTGCTATTCGACCACGCATTTGCTTCCTGGGCCCCTCAAGACATTTCCTCACGAGGACCGCTCCCACCCAAGATCTTTGAAGACAACCACACGCCCTTCCTTGCCTCCGATTTATTCAAGACGCTGCCTCTCCCTCACACCACACCCAGTTCTCTCACCCCGTCATCCGTACCTCCTCAAGGACGCTGCTGTCCTTCACACCTCACCCACTTCTCCATCCCGTCTCCCCTACCTCTGCTTACACAGAGCACTCCGGCCATTCCAGTCGCCCCTGCACACCCTTTGCCCACAACTCGCAAGCCTCGCAAACGCAAAGCTGCTAAAACTCGTTCTGCAGGTCAGCAAGTTGATGCTGGTTCCAGTGTGCTTCCCGCAGGGGCTGTCGCTCAAGTTCAGCGAAAGCGGGGGATCAGTAGCATCGCAAATCCAGAACCCAGCACTTCAAAGAAACGCGCACTTCCTGAAGTGGCGAAGGTACAGGTAGAGGACAAAGGGTTCGTTCAAATCAAGGTGTCCGGGCATGGGGTGCTTCCAATGTGGAAGAGGACCTGCAGAATTTCGCTAATGGTGATGAGAACGGTGGGGGTCTTTATGAGCTGACGGTTAGTGCATCAACCACTATCATTATCTCTTCCTAATGGTACATTTATTGACAGGGTACACGAGCATGGATGGCTGTGGATTCCATGTTGCTCACAAACCAGGTGCAGCGCCTGTTCCACGCGTTGTGGCACACGACCTGGAAGGTTACTACTACGTCATTCTCAGCCTTGCCTTCATGTTCAACGAACCATACGTCTTGAAGCCACTTCCAGGCAGAGACGCCCCAGAAGAATCCGATCATTACCTTGGGATCTGGCTAGAAAATGCGACAGAGGAAGTTGCAATTCTGGCGTGAGGCGGCAAGGAAGGAGCGCTTCTTCTGCAATATGATGGTTTCCGACTTCTGGAAGGGCGGCTGGGTAGAGAGTGGTCCTGTGAGGCTATCCAAAACGATGTTGAGAGAGATGCGGGATCTTCTCTTTTATGAGAAGGCAGTCACACATGCAGGCATGATCCGTATCATCCCGCGTGGCACTCGACTCTCTATCTACAGATCATCCTGATCTCTGCAAGCCTGTGCCCATGACTGGAAGAGTGGCGTAATGCGACAGGCGCCCCCAGGAGTTGCCACCAGTTCATGTCGCTTACCTGCAATGCGTATGAATATTATGCATTCACCAGATCGGGCGCGCAAATGCCAACATTGCATCCAATTTATTTGCGCGCATGCCCTGCCCCCCTGATGAAGAGCGAGCGCTTGGTCCAGCAAGCTCATCAAAGTTTTGAAGGGCTCAGGAATGCGGACTCGCGATCGAGTTAGGCTTGTTGCACCCGCCCGTGTCAGTGGCAGCGAGTGGCGGGCTGATTTTGCATGTTGACTTCCTTTTGCGCTTAGTGATTGTCATTGGGGCTACTGTGTAGAGAGTATTGGACGCTTTCTTTTATCTTTATTTGATTCCATATATGCCTTATCCCATTGTTTCCTGCTCTTTTTTACCTGATTGCCTGTTGTCTGTTTGCATCACGTTTTCCTTGTTGTCTGTAAGCATCACGCAGTTTGTTTAGAACATTTGTATTTCCAATGATGCTTTGGCGTAGCTTTGGGCCAGAAATAAGTACGACCTAAATATAACTCATTGTATTGGACAACAGCTTAAAGGTTATCAAAACTGAAGAAGTCCCAACCAACGTCAATCCCCCTGTTCTATTTCAAAAATACATGGTATCCCACATGCGTATGTTGGCTGAGGCCTCAATGCCTTATAGATGTCCAAGCATCTGGTTGTACACGATCTTTTAGTACTCCTAAAGGCCTTAATGCTCACCTTCGAAATGCCACCAGCTTGCAAGTGGTACAAGGCAGGAAAATGTCGTGAGTTGGATACAGAAGATGGGAGTAAGTACCAACCAAGATTCAATGGAGGATCTATCAAACACAATGGTGGATGAAGTAGATGATGAGCTTTTTCAACTAATACCACTAAATGCTCAGGGTTGAGTAGCGCCTCCATTATTTTTATATTGGAAGAGGGAGGGCCTTACTGTAAATATCAGGCCAATGGATGGATGCTGACCAGGGCTTTATGGACATAGATGATCCACTGGAACAGCCAGGAGTCCTGGGCCATCCAGGCATGCACGCTCCCTGCCAGATGAGGAAGATGATAGGGTGACAGAGTGGCATCCTCATGCTGGCAAAGTGATACGGCATTGACCCAAAACTTACATGCCAAATGGCGTCCAGAAGTTTGGTTTTAACAGAAGATGAAGATGATGTGGAGATGAACGGAATAGAGATGGAGGAAGAAGATCGTTTATTCTATCCATTTGCTTCGCGTTTGGACTGGGAGGTGGCTTGTTGGGCAGTGCAAGAGGGTATAGGACACAAGGCTTTTGACAGATTATTGGCTATTCCAGGGGTAAGTGTATTGAGCATTTATGAAGTTTTCATATCAACTAATGTGCATTTAGGTTAGAGAACGTCTAGGGCTTCAGTATCACAATACTAGATCACTCCATCAAACTGTAGACAGTATCCCAGCTCGTGCTAAATGGCAGTCAACCCATCTTGCCTTCCATGATAAGCCTCAACATAAGCATGAGCTGCACTATAGAAACCCTTTAGATGCTATCCAGGCATTATTGGGTAATCCTGCGCACGCTAGGGATATAGTCTACAAACCATCAACTATATTCACCGACTCTACACATTCAACCAGGATCTATAATGAAATGTGGAGTGGAAGATGGTGGCATGCTGTTCAGGTGGGTGTAAGATTATCTTGGAGAACGTAACATTTCAATTAATGACATTGCAGGATAGACTACCTGACGGAGCATCTGTAGCACCTGTTATCATTGCCTCAGACAAAACTCAGCTCACACGATTCTCAGCATCAAAATCTGCATATCCCGTGTACTTAACTTTGGGAAATATACCCAGAGCCATGCGACGTAAACCTGGACAACATGCCTGTATACTGATAGGCTACTTATCAGTGGATAAAGTGTTGAAGGAGGAGCTGTCTGTCAAAGAAGCGTCTTCTAGAACTCAAAGACTTTTCCATGAATCCCTACGCATCATTTTGGAGCCATTGAAGCAGGCAGGAAGGACTGGAGTAGAGATTACAGGAGGGGATGGCCTAGTCCGTCTAGTTTTTCCCATTATAGCTTGCTATGTGGCCGACTATCCAGAGCAATGCTTGGCTACATGTTCCAAGTACGGGACTTGTCCTAAGTGCAAAGCTAGAGCGGACCAGTTAGCAGAAGTTCAACAATTTGCTAGACGCACGCAGTCATGGACAACCTCTGTCATCAATGAAGCCAATACCAACACAAATTCCAATGCAGCTTTTCGTCAGCACTGCATGTCACAAGATGTTGCAGGAGGTGTCTTTGAGCCATTCTGGCTTGATTTTCCTCTTTGTGATATCCACCTGGCAATAACATCAGACGTTCTCCATCAATTATATCAAGGAGTATTCAAACATATTGTGGAGTGGTGTCAAGAACTTATGGATGAAGAAGAATTGGACCGACGTATAAAAGCACTCCCCCCCTGTTATGGTGTACGACACTTTCATAATGGTTGGTCTGGTATGGGTCAAATAGGAGGCAAGGAGAGAAAACATATGGCTAGAGTGCTATTAGGTTGTCTTATTGGCAAGGTTCCAAGAGGAGTTATCCAGGCATATCGTTCCCTCCTGGATTTCATATATCTGGCTCAATATCCAACTCATGACGACACCACTCTCCAATATATGCAAAAGGCTCTAGAGGACTTCCACCAACACAAGGAGGTTATTATCAATCTTGGAGTCAGAGACGACCTAGACATCCCAAAATTCCACTCTCTGCAACATTATTTGGAGAACATCAAAAACTTTGGCACCACCGACAACTATAATACGGAGATGTTTGAGAGGTTTCATATAGACTTCTGCAAGGAAGCTTGGTATGCGTCAAATGGCAGAAATGAGAAGCCTCAGATGATAGCATGGCTAACTAGAAGGGAAAAGGTTTCCTCCTTTCAGAGTTATCTGAAAATGTCTATGGAGGATGAGGAGGAGGAGTTTGCGCACTCTAGATTTGGGGATCAAAGACTCCTTTTAACCAAGAGACCTCATCAAGCTAGGCGACACATTCTGGATGTCATTCAAGATCATAACTGTCAAGGCTTCAAGAAAGATCTTATTTCGTATCTCAATTCACAGCTTTCTGATCCACACTCAAGAGGACGACTACGACACATGGATCTACCTTTTAGCCATATAGACATTTATCATGGGTTCAAGTTTTGTCTTGACTCCTTAGGAAACGACAATGATTTTGATCAGGAGGAGACAGATACAGTCAAAGCCAAACCCTCTTTAGGAGGTAAACCTGCACGCTTTGACACTGTGGTTGTGATGGATACTTCAGATTGTGAAACCACTGGTCTTAAAGGTAAGTTTCAAGTTATTAAATATTCTATGCCAGTGAGTAATTTAACCCTACCTATAGGTACAAGAATTGGTCGCTTGAAGGTCATTTTCAAATTACCTTCACAAGTATATGGCTCCGTTACTCCTGCTTGGACTAAGGATCCACTGGCTTATGTTGAGTGGTATGCACCTTTAAAGCCTGCTGCTGAAGATTATCATGAAATGTATCTTGTCAAAAAATGTCTATCTAACGCAGATGGCTTTACCCCAGGCCAAGTTATATCTCTATCTTCTATTAGACAGACATGCCAACTCATACCAAACTTTGGACGTACAGCTTTACCAATTGAATGGACCTCAGATAGTGTTTTAGATAGATGTGATACCTTTTTTCTTAATTGTTTTACTTCCAAATACGCATATCAAACTTTATGGTAAAATTCTTTTAATTATATCACATGAAGTTTTCTATAGTGCTGTATAGAGCCCCACAGCTGCCTATAGTCTATACAACACTATACTAGCTATCACAGACCGTAGCACCTATATAGAACAACAGTTTTTCCTGATGTACCCATGGGCCCACACAATAATGTGTTAAAAGTAGAGGCTATAGAACAGTCTCAGTGTCTGGAAGAGAACCGCTAACATTAACAGTACCTATAGAACAAGTCTCAGTGTCTGGAAGAGAACCACTGAGGTACAAACAACGAGAAACAAAGGTATTATAAACTATAATATAAAGACCGAGACGAAAGAGGAAACGGGAATGTGTCAATGTTGTACATCCAACACACCCCCTCAATGAGACACTAAAGTGGTGTACAAAACACCCCCTCAACGTGATACTAACGCTAGTCTGGAATGGTGATGTGTGAATGCAGGACGCGGTAAGACCTTTGTGAAGATGTCGGCAGTATTTTTGTGAGTTGACAGCCACACGGGCAGGAATGTCTTGTCCTCGATGTGGCGACAGATGAAGTGATAACGCAAGTCGATGTGTTTTTGTACGGATATGGTTGGCTGCCTCCTTCAAGAGCGCAATTGCACCAGCATTGTCGGAACAAAGGGCGAAGTGGCAGTGATAGAGGAAAGGAGGCAGCCGAAAAGAGACGAAGCCAGAGTCCATCTTGAATGGCCACCATGAGTGCCATGTATTCAGCCTTGGTGGACGAGAGGGCATGAGTCGTTTGTTTCTTAGCAGAGTGTGATATGGGCCCCCCATTCAGAAACCAGAACTATCCGGTGATAGAGATCCAGTCCTCGGGACATGACGCCCAGTCTGAGTCGCTGAATCCGTGTAGTTCTCGATTGATGCCTTCTCCTCCGTAGTGGGCGGCATATGAATGGTGCCATGAGGTAGCATAGGACATGCTTCGATCTGCGGCATAATGTTGTGGTTCTGCAGAGACATTGTGCTGAGCAAGTCGCATGACGGTTAGCGCAATGTCAGGCCGAGTGTACATCGTGAGATAGAGGAGTTCCGACGATTTTCCTATATTCAGTTTGAAGGTCGTCAACGTGAGGGTGAACATCGTTGGACGACCAAAAGGAAAGTTCGGATCCATGGCAAGGACACCGGATTGCAGTCGGCCATGCCATGTTCCTCCAGGAGATAGAGGATGTAGTCCTCCTGATGCATCCACAACTCAAGTGTCTTACAGTCTTGAATGAACTGCACACCGAGTACTTGGTGACTGCTCCGAGGTCAGTGATCCCAAACCTTTCAGCTATCTGAGCCTGTACAGTCCAGGAGGGACGTTGTTCGAACCGCAAGTCCGTCATCAATGTGCCAAGCAATAATGCAAATCACCCTCACCCCCTCGCCGTGACATGGTCGAAGATGAAGACGGTGTAGTCGGCCTCACAGCGGAGAAATCCAAGGCGGGTGAGTACTCGCGTAGAAGCTCGTACCAGTCGTATGCAGCCTGTTTTGAGACCGTAGAGGGATGAGAGTAAGTGGCAGACAAGGTGCTGTAAGTTGTTGCCCATGCGTTCAAAACCAGGGGGCTGACGCATATAGACGTCTTCCTGCAGCTTACCCCAGAGGAATGGCACGCCGTGCATTGAAACAGTTGAGCTCCCAGTCGTGCATGGTGGCATAAGCTGCCAGAACATGAATTGACGCAGATTTTGCGACTGGCGTGAATGTCCGGCCAAAGTCGATGCCCGGAATTTGAGAGAACCCTTGTGCGACTAAGTGTGCTTTGAACACAGGCCCACCCTTCAAATCCTCCTTAAATTCCAGTACCCAGCTACATCCGATAGCCCGACGGTCCGTAGGAAGCTCCACCAGCTCGTATACACTCATTTCTGACATCAGATTGATCTCCTTACGCATCGCAGCCAGCCAGTGATCTTTATCAGAACCGTCGCATCGCCTCGTCGAAAGTCGCTGTGGGATTCTCATGTCGTATCCAGGAGTGAGAGGGTTACAGCGGGTGTCGCTCCGAATGGATAGGCGGCGACCTGACGTCTGATGAGAGAGGCGATTACCTGAGGAAACCCACCCTCGTCGTCCGGGGAATGGCATCGGGGTCGACAGGAGGTGGAGGTGGAGGCTCTGGCATTGCGGTTGGGACAGGAACGATGGGAGCAGGTGCAGGATCGAATGTTGGAGCAGGAGGAGGGACTCCATTTAAGCGAGCTGCACAGATATTGCGCTGGCGAGCGAGAAGCACCTTGTCAGCCACAATCCGTCCTGAAAGCCTGGCCTTTGTTCGTGGCACAGGAATGCGACCGGACCGGCGAATAACCTCAACATGAGGGGGAGCTGGCACACGTTGGGAAGGGAGAGCTTGTGCAGGAGGAGCTGCAGGTTCAGGTGCGACTGGTGCATCATCATCATCATCATCACTATCGGGGAAGGGACGCATTGAGAGAGTCTCGTCAAAATG